>NW_024376538.1:0-46146 GCF_016808335.1 Panicum virgatum
TAGTGTTTGGGGCTGCATTGGGATCTTTCGTAACTGCATGAAACTCGATGCCAAATAAGGTGAACTGGTGCAATTTAATGCAAACGTTCATGTCACGAAGTAACATCGGGATTTTTCTCAACGAACACACCAATCCACTCCATTGGATCCAAAACACATGTTTGGTCTGTTTCATAGTGTTTGGCAGCATTTGGGATCGTTTCATAACTGCATCAAACTCGTTGGAAAATGGGGGTCAACTGGTGCAATTAATGCATAAGTTCGTGCCACGAAGTCTCGTCGGGATATTTTCGCAACGAACGCACCCAATCCACCACATTGGACCCCTAAACTCATGTTTTGGTGCGTTTGGCATAGTGTTTGGCTGCATTTTGGGATCATTTCGTAACTGCATGAAACTCGATGCAAAACAGGGTGAACTGGTTTGACAATTAATGCTAAAGTTCGTGCCACGAAGTGAAATTGGGATTTTTCGCAACGAACGCACCCAATCCACTCCATTGGAACAAAACTCATGTTTTGGTGCGTTTCATAGTGTTTGGCAGCATTTGGGATCGTTTCATAACTGCATCAAACTCGTTGCAAAATGGGGTCAACTAGTGCAATTAATGCATAAGTTCGTGCCACGAAGTCTCGTCGGGATTTTTTGCAACGAACGCACACAATCCACCACATTGGACCCTAAACTCATGTTTTGGTGCGTTGCATAGTGTTTGGCTGCATTTGGGATCATTTCGTAACTGCATGAAACTCGATGCAAAACAGGGTGAACTGGTGCAATTAATGCTAAAGTTCATGCCACGAAGTGAAATTGGGATTTTTCGCAACGAACGCACCCAATCCACTCCATTGGAACAAAACTCATGTTTTGGTGCGTTTCATAGTGTTTGGCAGCATTTGGGATCGTTTCATAACTGCATCAAACTCGTTGCAAAATGGGGTCAGCTGGTGCAATTAATGCATAAGTTCGTGCCACGAAGTCTCGTCGGGATTTTTTTGCAACGAACGCACACAATCCACCACATTGGACCCTGAACTCATGTTTTGGTGCGTTGCATAGTGTTTGGCTGCATTTGGGATCATTTCTTAACTGCATGAAACTCGATGCAAAACAGGGTGAACTGGTGCAATTAATGCTAAATTTCGTGCCACGAAGTGACAATGGGATTTTTCGCAACGAACACACCCAATCCACTCCATTGGATGCTAAACTCATGTTTTGGTGCGTTTCATAGTGTTTGGCAGCATTTGGGATCGTTTCATAACTGCATCAAACTCGTTGCAAAATGGGGTCAACTGGTGCCATTAATGCATAAGTTCGTGCCACGAAGTCACGTCGGGATTTTTCGCAACGAACGCACCCAATCCACCACATTGGACCCTAAACTCATGTTTTGGTGCGTTGTATAGTGTTTGGGTGCATTTGGGATTGTTTCCTAACTGCATGAAACTCGATGCAAAACAGGGTGAACTGGTGCAATTAATGCAAAAGTTCGTGCCACGAAGTCACGCCAGGATTTTTCACAACGAACGCACCCAATCCACTCCATTCTACCCTAAACTCATGTTTTGGTGCGTTGCATTGTGTTTGGGTGCATTTGGGATCGTTTCATAACTGCATGAAACTCGATGCGAAACAGGTTGAACTTGTGCAATTAATGCAAAAGTTGGTGACATGAAGTCTCGTCGGGATTTTTCGCAACGAACACACCCAATCCACTGCATTGGACCCTAAACTCATGTTTTGGTGCGTTGCGTAGTGTTTGGATGCATTTGGGATCTTTTCGTAACTGCATGAACCTCGATGCGAAACAGGTTGAACTTGTGCAATTAATGCAAAAGTTGGTGACATGAAGTCACGTCGGGATTTCTCGCAACAAACGCACCCAATCCACTCCATTGGACCCTAAACTCATGTTTTGGTGCGTTGCATAGTGTTTGGCTGCATTTGGGATCGTTTCGTAACTGCATGAAACTCGATGCAAAATAAGGTGAACTGGTGCAATTAATGCAAAAGTTCATGTCACGAAGTAACATCGGGATTTTTCTCAACGAACACACCCAATCCACTCCATTGGATCCAAAACACATGTTTTGGTCTGTTTCATAGTGTTTGGCAGCATTTGGGATCGTTTCATAACTGCATCAAACTCGTTGGAAAATGGGGTCAACTGGTGCAATTAATGCATAAGTTCGTGCCACGAAGTCTCGTCGGGATATTTCGCAACGAACGCACCCAATCCACCACATTGGACCCTAAACTCATGTTTTGGTGCGTTGCATAGTGTTTGGCTGCATTTGGGATCATTTCGTAACTGCATGAAACTCGATGCAAAACAGGGTGAACTGGTGCAATTAATGCTAAAGTTCGTGCCACGAAGTGAAATTGGGATTTTTCGCAACGAACGCACCCAATCCACTCCATTGGAACAAAACTCATGTTTTGGTGCGTTTCATAGTGTTTGGCAGCATTTGGGATCGTTTCATAACTGCATCAAACTCGTTGCAAAATGGGGTCAACTGGTGCAATTAATGCATAAGTTCGTGCCACGAAGTCTCGTCGGGATTTTTTGCAACGAACGCACACAATCCACCACATTGGACCCTGAACTCATGTTTTGGTGCGTTGCATAGTGTTTGGCTGCATTTGGGATCATTTCTTAACTGCATGAAACTCGATGCAAAACAGGGTGAACTGGTGCAATTAATGCTAAATTTCGTGCCACGAAGTGACAATGGGATTTTTCGCAACGAACACACCCAATCCACTCCATTGGATGGTAAACTCATGTTTTGGTGCGTTTCATAGTGTTTGGCAGCATTTGGGATCGTTTCATAACTGCATCAAACTCGTTGCAAAATGGGGTCAACTGGTGCCATTAATGCATAAGTTCGTGCCACGAAGTCACGTCGGGATTTTTCGCAACGAACGCACCCAATCCACCACATTGGACCCTAAACTCATGTTTTGGTGCGTTGTATAGTGTTTGGGTGCATTTGGGATTGTTTCCTAACTGCATGAAACTCGATGCAAAACAGGGTGAACTGGTGCAATTAATGCAAAAGTTCGTGCCACGAAGTCACGCCAGGATTTTTCACAACGAACGCACCCAATCCACTCCATTCTACCCTAAACTCATGTTTTGGTGCGTTGCATTGTGTTTGGGTGCATTTGGGATCGTTTCATAACTGCATGAAACTCGATGCGAAACAGGTTGAACTTGTGCAATTAATGCAAAAGTTGGTGACATGAAGTCTCGTCGGGATTTTTCGCAACGAACACACCCAATCCACTGCATTGGACCCTAAACTCATGTTTTGGTGCGTTGCGTAGTGTTTGGATGCATTTGGGATCTTTTCGTAACTGCATGAACCTCGATGCGAAACAGGTTGAACTTGTGCAATTAATGCAAAAGTTGGTGACATGAAGTCACGTCGGGATTTCTCGCAACAAACGCACCCAATCCACTCCATTGGACCTTAAACTCATGTTTTGGTGCGTTGCATAGTGTTTGGCTGCATTTGGGATCGTTTCGTAACTGCATGAAACTCGATGCAAAATAAGGTGAACTGGTGCAATTATTGCAAAAGTTCATGTCACGAAGTAACATCGGGATTTTTCTCAACGAACACACCCAATCCACTCCATTGGATCCAAAACACATGTTTTGGTCTGTTTCATAGTGTTTGGCAGCATTTGGGATCGTTTCATAACTGCATCAAACTCGTTGGAAAATGGGGTCAACTGGTGCAATTAATGCATAAGTTCGTGCCACGAAGTCTCGTCGGGATATTTCGCAACGAACGCACCCAATCCACCACATTGGACCCTAAACTCATGTTTTGGTGCGTTGCATAGTGTTTGGCTGCATTTGGGATCATTTCGTAACTGCATGAAACTCGATGCAAAACAGGGTGAACTGGTGCAATTAATGCTAAAGTTCGTGCCACGAAGTGAAATTGGGATTTTTCGCAACGAACGCACCCAATCCACTCCATTGGAACAAAACTCATGTTTTGGTGCGTTTCATAGTGTTTGGCAGCATTTGGGATCGTTTCATAACTGCATCAAACTCGTTGCAAAATGGGGTCAACTAGTGCAATTAATGCATAAGTTCGTGCCACGAAGTCTCGTCGGGATTTTTTGCAACGAACGCACACAATCCACCACATTGGACCCTAAACTCATGTTTTGGTGCGTTGCATAGTGTTTGGCTGCATTTGGGATCATTTCGTAACTGCATGAAACTCGATGCAAAACAGGGTGAACTGGTGCAATTAATGCTAAAGTTCGTGCCACGAAGTGAAATTGGGATTTTTCGCAACGAACGCACCCAATCCACTCCATTGGAACAAAACTCATGTTTTGGTGCGTTTCATAGTGTTTGGCAGCATTTGGGATCGTTTCATAACTGCATCAAACTCGTTGCAAAATGGGGTCAGCTGGTGCAATTAATGCATAAGTTCGTGCCACGAAGTCTCGTCGGGATTTTTTGCAACGAACGCACACAATCCACCACATTGGACCCTGAACTCATGTTTTGGTGCGTTGCATAGTGTTTGGCTGCATTTGGGATCATTTCTTAACTGCATGAAACTCGATGCAAAACAGGGTGAACTGGTGCAATTAATGCTAAATTTCGTGCCACGAAGTGACAATGGGATTTTTCGCAACGAACACACCCAATCCACTCCATTGGATGCTAAACTCATGTTTTGGTGCGTTTCATAGTGTTTGGCAGCATTTGGGATCGTTTCATAACTGCATCAAACTCGTTGCAAAATGGGGTCAACTGGTGCCATTAATGCATAAGTTCGTGCCACGAAGTCACGTCGGGATTTTTCGCAACGAACGCACCCAATCCACCACATTGGACCCTAAACTCATGTTTTGGTGCGTTGTATAGTGTTTGGGTGCATTTGGGATTGTTTCCTAACTGCATGAAACTCGATGCAAAACAGGGTGAACTGGTGCAATTAATGCAAAAGTTCGTGCCACGAAGTCACGCCAGGATTTTTCACAACGAACGCACCCAATCCACTCCATTCTACCCTAAACTCATGTTTTGGTGCGTTGCATTGTGTTTGGGTGCATTTGGGATCGTTTCATAACTGCATGAAACTCGATGCGAAACAGGTTGAACTTGTGCAATTAATGCAAAAGTTGGTGACATGAAGTCTCGTCGGGATTTTTCGCAACGAACACACCCAATCCACTGCATTGGACCCTAAACTCATGTTTTGGTGCGTTGCGTAGTGTTTGGATGCATTTGGGATCTTTTCGTAACTGCATGAACCTCGATGCGAAACAGGTTGAACTTGTGCAATTAATGCAAAAGTTGGTGACATGAAGTCACGTCGGGATTTCTCGCAACAAACGCACCCAATCCACTCCATTGGACCCTAAACTCATGTTTTGGTGCGTTGCATAGTGTTTGGCTGCATTTGGGATCGTTTCGTAACTGCATGAAACTCGATGCAAAATAAGGTGAACTGGTGCAATTAATGCAAAAGTTCATGTCACGAAGTAACATCGGGATTTTTCTCAACGAACACACCCAATCCACTCCATTGGATCCAAAACACATGTTTTGGTCTGTTTCATAGTGTTTGGCAGCATTTGGGATCGTTTCATAACTGCATCAAACTCGTTGGAAAATGGGGTCAACTGGTGCAATTAATGCATAAGTTCGTGCCACGAAGTCTCGTCGGGATATTTCGCAACGAACGCACCCAATCCACCACATTGGACCCTAAACTCATGTTTTGGTGCGTTGCATAGTGTTTGGCTGCATTTGGGATCATTTCGTAACTGCATGAAACTCGATGCAAAACAGGGTGAACTGGTGCAATTAATGCTAAAGTTCGTGCCACGAAGTGAAATTGGGATTTTTCGCAACGAACGCACCCAATCCACTCCATTGGAACAAAACTCATGTTTTGGTGCGTTTCATAGTGTTTGGCAGCATTTGGGATCGTTTCATAACTGCATCAAACTCGTTGCAAAATGGGGTCAACTGGTGCAATTAATGCATAAGTTCGTGCCACGAAGTCTCGTCGGGATTTTTTGCAACGAACGCACACAATCCACCACATTGGACCCTGAACTCATGTTTTGGTGCGTTGCATAGTGTTTGGCTGCATTTGGGATCATTTCTTAACTGCATGAAACTCGATGCAAAACAGGGTGAACTGGTGCAATTAATGCTAAATTTCGTGCCACGAAGTGACAATGGGATTTTTCGCAACGAACACACCCAATCCACTCCATTGGACCAAAACTCATGTTTTGGTGCGTTTCATAGTGTTTGGCAGCATTTGGGATCGTTTCATAACTGCATCAAACTCGTTGCAAAATGGGGTCAACTGGTGCAATTAATGCATAAGTTCGTGCCACGAAGTCTCGTCGGGATTTTTCGCAACGAACGCACTCCAATCCACCACATTGGACCCTAAACTCATGTTTTGGTGCGTTGCATAGTGTTTGGCTGCATTTGGGATCATTTCGTAACTGCATGAAACTCGATGCAAAACAGGGTGAACTGGTGCAATTAATGCAAAAGTTCGTGCCACGAAGTGACATCGGGATTTTTCACAACGAACGCACCCAATCCACTCCGTTGGACCCTAAACTCATGTTTTGGTGCGTTGCATTGTGTTTGGGTGCATTTGGGATCGTTTCATAACTGCATGAAACTTGATGCGAAACAGGGTGAACCGGTGCAATTAATGCAAAAGATCGTGCCGCGAAGTTACGTCGGGATTTTTCGCAACGAATGCACCCAATCCACTCCATTGGACCCTAAACTAATCTTTTGGACTGTTGCATAGTGTTTGGGTCCAATTGGGAAAGTTTTGTAACTGCATGAAACTCGATGAAAAACAAGGTGCCACGAAGCCACGTCGGGATTTTTCGCAACGAACGCACCCAATCCACTGCATTGGACTCTAAACTCATGTTTTGGTGTGTTGCGTAGTGTTTGGATGCATTTGGGATCGTTTCGTAACTGCATGAAACTCGATGCAAAACAAGTTGAACTTGTGCAATTAATGCAAAAGTTCGTGCCATGAAGTGACGTCGGGATTTCTCGCAACAAACGCACCCAATCCACTCCAATGGACCCTAAACTCATGTTTTGGTGCGTTGCATAGTGTTTGGCTGCATTTGGGATCGTTTCGTAACTGCATGAAACTCGATGCAAAATAAGGGTGAACTGGTGCAATTAATGTAAAAGTTCAGTGTCACTGAAGTAACATCGGTATTTTTCTCAACGAACACACCCAATCCACTCCATTGGATCCCAAAACACATGTTTTGGTGCATTTCATAGTGTTTGGCAGCATTTGGGATCGTTTCATAACTGCATCAAACTCGTTGCAAAATGGGGTCAACTGGTGCAATTAATGCATAAGTTCGTGCCACGAAGTCTCGTCGGGATTTTTCGCAACGAACGCACACAATCCACCACATTGGACCCTAAACTCATGTTTTGGTGCGTTGCATAGTGTTTGGCTGCATTTGGGATCATTTCGTAACTGCATGAAACTCGATGCAAAACAGGGTGAACTGGTGCAATTAATGCTAAATTTCGTGCCACGAAGTGACATTGGGATTTTTCGCAACGAACACACCCAATCCACTCCATTGGATGCTAAACTCATGTTTTGGTGCGTTTCATAGTGTTTGGCAGCATTTGGGATCGTTTCATAACTGCATCAAACTCGTTGCAAAATGGGGTCAACTGGTGCAATTAATGCATAAGTTCGTGCCACGAAGTCTCGTCGGGATTTTTTGCAACGAACGCATACAATCCACCACATTGGACCCTAAACTCATGTTTTGGTGCGTTGCAGTAGTGTTTGGCTGCATTTGGGATCATTTCGTAACTGCATGAAACTCGATGCAAAACAGGGTGAACTGGTGCAATTAATGCTAAAGTTCGTGCCACGAAGTGAAATTGGGATTTTTCGCAACGAACGCACCCAATCCACTCCATTGGAACAAAACTCATGTTTTGGTGCGTTTCATAGTGTTTGGCAGCATTTGGGATCGTTTCATAACTGCATCAAACTCGTTGCAAAATGGGGTCAGCTGGTGCAATTAATGCATAAGTTCGTGCCACGAAAGTCTCGTCGGGATTTTTTGCAACGAACGCACACAATCCACCACATTGGACCCTGAACTCATGTTTTGGTGCGTTGCATAGTGTTTGGCTGCATTTGGGATCATTTCTTAACTGCATGAAACTCGATGCAAAACAGGGTGAACTGGTGCAATTAATGCTAAATTTCGTGCCACGAAGTGACAATGGGATTTTTCGCAACGAACACACCCAATCCACTCCATTGGATGCTAAACTCATGTTTTGGTGCGTTTCATAGTGTTTGGCAGCATTTGGGATCGTTTCATAACTGCATCAAACTCGTTGCAAAATGGGGTCAACTGGTGCCATTAATGCATAAGTTCGTGCCACGAAGTCACGTCGGGATTTTTCGCAACGAACGCACCCAATCCACCACATTGGACCCTAAACTCATGTTTTGGTGCGTTGTATAGTGTTTGGGTGCATTTGGGATTGTTTCCTAACTGCATGAAACTCGATGCAAAACAGGGTGAACTGGTGCAATTAATGCAAAAGTTCGTGCCACGAAGTCACGCCAGGATTTTTCACAACGAACGCACCCAATCCACTCCATTCTACCCTAAACTCATGTTTTGGTGCGTTGCATTGTGTTTGGGTGCATTTGGGATCGTTTCATAACTGCATGAAACTCGATGCGAAACAGGTTGAACTTGTGCAATTAATGCAAAAGTTGGTGACATGAAGTCTCGTCGGGATTTTTCGCAACGAACACACCCAATCCACTGCATTGGACCCTAAACTCATGTTTTGGTGCGTTGCGTAGTGTTTGGATGCATTTGGGATCTTTTCGTAACTGCATGAACCTCGATGCGAAACAGGTTGAACTTGTGCAATTAATGCAAAAGTTGGTGACATGAAGTCACGTCGGGATTTCTCGCAACAAACGCACCCAATCCACTCCATTGGACCCTAAACTCATGTTTTGGTGCGTTGCATAGTGTTTGGCTGCATTTGGGATCGTTTCGTAACTGCATGAAACTCGATGCAAAATAAGGTGAACTGGTGCAATTAATGCAAAAGTTCATGTCACGAAGTAACATCGGGATTTTTCTCAACGAACACACCCAATCCACTCCATTGGACCCAAAACACATGTTTTGGTCTGTTTCATAGTGTTTGGCAGCATTTGGGATCGTTTCATAACTGCATCAAACTCGTTGGAAAATGGGGTCAACTGGTGCAATTAATGCATAAGTTCGTGCCACGAAGTCTCGTCGGGATTTTTCGCAACGAACGCACACAATCCACCACATTGGACCCTAAACTCAAGTTTTCGTGCGTTGCATAGTGTTTGGCAGCATTTGGGATCATTTCGTAACTGCATGAAACTCGATGCAAAACAGGGTGAACTGGTGCAATTAATGCAAAAGTTCGTATCACAAAGTAACATCGGGATTTTTCGCAACGAACACACCCAATCCACTCCATTGGACCCAAAACACATGTTTTGGTGCGTTTCAAAGTGTTTGGCAGCATTTGGGATCGTTGCATAACTGCATCAAACTCGTTGCAAAATGGGGTCAACTGGTGCAATTAATGCATAAGTTCGTGCCACGAAGTCACATCGGGATTTTCCGCAATGAACGCACCCAATCCACCACATTGGACCGTAAACTCATGTTTTGGTACGTTGCATTGTGTTTGGCTGCATTTGGGATCATTTCGTAACTGCATGAAACTCGATGCAAAACAGGGTGAACTGGTGCAATTAATGCAAAAGTTCGTGCCACGAAGTGACTTTGGGATTTTTCGCAACGAACGTACCCAATCCACTCCATTCTACCCTAAACTCATGTTTTGGTGCATTGCATTGTGTTTGTGTGCATTTGGGATCGTTTCATAACGGCATGAAACTCGATGCAAAACAGGGTGAACCGGTGCAATTAATGCAAAAGATCGTGCCGCGAAGTTACGTCGGGATTTTTCGCAACAAATGCACCCAATCCACTCCATTGGACCCTAAACTCATGTTTTGGAGCGTTGCATAGTGTTTGGGTGCAATTGGGAAAGTTTTGTAACTGCATGAAACTCGACGAAAAACAAGGTGCCACGAAGCCACGTCGGGATTTTTCGCAACGAACGCACCCAATCCACTGCATTGGACCCTAAACGCATGTTTTGATGCGTTGCGTAGTGTTTGGATGCATTTGACATCGTTTCGTAACTGCATGAAACTCGATGCAAAACAGGTTGAACTTGTGCAATTAATGCAAAAGTTCGTGCCATGAAGTCACATCGGGATTTCTCGCAACAAACGCACCCAATCCACTCCATTGGACCCTAAACCCATGTTTTGGTGTGTTGCATAGTGTTTGGCTGCATTTGGGATCGTTTCGTAACTGCATGAAACTCGATGCAAAACAGGGTGAACTGGTGCAATTAATGAAAAAGTTCGTGTCACGAAGTAACATCGGGATTTTTCTCAATGAACACACCCAATCCACTCCATTGGACCCAAAACACTTGTTTTGGTGCGTTTCAAAGTGTTTGGCAGCAATTGGGATCATTTCATAACTGCATCAAACTCGTTGCAAAATGGGGTCAACTGGTGCAATTAATGCATAAGTTCGTGCCACGAAGTCTCGTCAGGATTTTTCGCAACGAACGCACACAATCCACCACATTGGACCCTGAACTCATGTTTTGGTGCGTTGCATAGTGTTTGGCTGCATTTGGGATCATTTCTTAACTGCATGAAACTCGATGCAAAACAGGGTGAACTGGTGCAATTAATGCAAAAGTTCGTGTCACGAAGTAACATCGGGATTTTTCGCAACGAACACACCCAATCCACTCCATTGGATGCTAAACTCATGTTTTGGTGCGTTTCATAGTGTTTGGCAGCATTTGGGATCGTTTCATAACTGCATCAAACTCGTTGCAAAATGGGGTCAACTGGTGCCATTAATGCATAAGTTCGTGCCACGAAGTCACGTCGGGATTTTTCGCAACGAACGCACCCAATCCACCACATTGGACCCTAAACTCATGTTTTGGTGCGTTGTATAGTGTTTGGGTGCAGTTGGGATTGTTTCCTAACTGCATGAAACTCGATGCAAAACAGGGTGAACTGGTGCAATTAATGCAAAAGTTCGTGCCACGAAGTCACGCCAGGATTTTTCACAACGAACGCACCCAATCCACTCCATTCTACCCTAAACTCATGTTTTGGTGCGTTGCATTGTGTTTGGGTGCATTTGGGATCGTTTCATAACTGCATGAAACTCGATGCGAAACAGGTTGAACTTGTGCAATTAATGCAAAAGTTGGTGACATGAAGTCTCGTCGGGATTTTTCGCAACGAACACACCCAATCCACTGCATTGGACCCTAAACTCATGTTTTGGTGCGTTGCGTAGTGTTTGGATGCATTTGGGATCTTTTCGTAACTGCATGAACCTCGATGCGAAACAGGTTGAACTTGTGCAATTAATGCAAAAGTTGGTGACATGAAGTCACGTCGGGATTTCTCGCAACAAACGCACCCAATCCACTCCATTGGACCCTAAACTCATGTTTTGGTGTGTTGCATAGTGTTTGGCTGCATTTGGGATCGTTTCGTAACTGCATGAAACTCGATGCAAAATAAGGTGAACTGGTGCAATTAATGCAAAAGTTCATGTCACGAAGTAACATCGGGATTTTTCTCAACGAACACACCCAATCCACTCCATTGGACCCAAAACACATGTTTTGGTCTGTTTCATAGTGTTTGGCAGCATTTGGGATCGTTTCATAACTGCATCAAACTCGTTGGAAAATGGGGTCAACTGGTGCAATTAATGCATAAGTTCGTGCCACGAAGTCTCGTCGGGATTTTTCGCAACGAACGCACACAATCCACCACATTGGACCCTAAACTCAAGTTTTCGTGCGTTGCATAGTGTTTGGCAGCATTTGGGATCATTTCGTAACTGCATGAAACTCGATGCAAAACAGGGTGAACTGGTGCAATTAATGCAAAAGTTCGTGTCACAAAGTAACATCGGGATTTTTCGCAACGAACACACCCAATCCACTCCATTGGACCCAAAACACATGTTTTAGTGTGTTTCATAGTGTTTGGCAGCATTTGGGATCGTTGCATAACTGCATCAAACTCGTTGCAAAATGGGGTCAACTGGTGCAATTAATGCATAAGTTCGTGCTATGAAGTCTCGTCGGGATTTTTCGCAACGAACACACCCAATCCACCACATTGGACCCTAAACTCATGTTTTGGTGCGTTGCATAGTGTTTGGCTGCATTTGGGATCATTTCGTAGCTGCATGAAACTCGATGCAAAACAGGGTGAACTGGTGCAATTAATGCTAAAGTTCGTGCCACGAAGTGAAATTGGGATTTTTCGCAACGAACGCACCCAATCCACTCCATTGGACACTAAAACTCACGTTTTGGTGCGTTTCATAGTGTTTGGCAGCATTTGGGATCGTTTCATAACTGCATCAAACTCGTTGCAAATTGGGGTCAACTGGTGCAATTAATGCATAAGTTCGTGCCATGAAGTCACGTCGGGATTTTTCGCAACGAACGCACCCAATCCACTCCATTGGACATAAAACACATGTTTTGGTGCGTTTCATAGTGTTTGGCAGCATTTGGGATCGTTTCATAACTGCATCAAACTCGTTGCAAAATGGGGTCAACTGGTGCAATTAATTCATAAGTTCGTGCCACGAAGTCTCGTCGGGATTTTTTGCAACGAACGCACACAATCCACCACATTGGACCCTAAACTCATGTTTTGGTGAGTTGCATAGTGTTTGGCTGCATTTGGGATCATTTCGTAACTGCATGAAACTCGATGCAAAACAGGGTGAACTGGTGCAATTAATACTAAAGTTCGTGCCACGAAGTGACATTGGGATTTTTCGCAACGAACACACCCAATCCACTCCATTGGACGCTAAACTCATGTTTTGGTGCGTTTCATAGTGTTTGGCAGCATTTGGGATCGTTTGATAACTGCATCAAACTCGTTGCAAAATGGGGTCAACTGGTGCAATTAATGCATAAGTTCGTGCCACAAAGTCTCGTTGGGATTTTTTGCAACGAACGCACACAATCCACCACATTGGACCCTAAACTCATGTTTTGGTGCGTTGCATAGTGTTTGGCTGCATTTGGGATCATTTCGTAACTGCATGAAACTCGATGCAAAATAGGGTGAACTGGTGCAATTAATGCTAAATTCCGTGCCACGAAGGGACATTGGGATTTTTCGCAACGAACACACCCAATCCACTCCATTGGATGCTAAACTCATGTTTTGGTGCGTTTCATAGTGTTTGGCAGCATTTGGGATTGTTTCATAACTGCATCAAACTCGTTGCAAAATGGGGTCAACTGGTGCAATTAATGCATAAGTTCGTGCCACGAAGTCACGTCGGGATTTTTCACAACGAATGCACCCAATCCAACACATTGGACTCTAAACTCATGTTTTGGTACGTTGCATAGTGTTTGGCTGCATTTGGGACCATTTTGTAACTGCATGAAACTTGATGCAAAACAGGGTGAACTGGTGCAATTAATGCAAAAGTTCGTGCCACAAAGTGACATTGGGATTTTTCGCAACGAACGTACCCAATCCACTCCATTCTACCCTAAACTCATGTTTTGGTGTGTTGCATTGTGTTTGGGTGCATTTGGGATCGTTTCATAACTGCATGAAACTCGATGCAAAACAGGGTGAACCGGTGCAATTAATGCAAAAGATCGTGCCGCGAAGTAACGTCGGGATATTTCGCAACAAATGCACCCAATCCACTCCATTGGACCCTAAACTCATGTTTTGGAGCGTTGCATAGTGTTTGGGTGCAATTGGGAAAGTTTCGTAATTGCATGAAACTCGACGAAAAACAGGGTGCCACGAAGTCTCGTCGGGATTTTTCGCAACGAACGCACCCAATCCGCTGCATTGGACCCTAAACTCATGTTTTGGTGCGTTGCGTATGTTTGGATGCATTTGGAATCGTTTCGTAACTGCATGAAACTCGATGCAAAACAGGTTAAACTTGTGCAATTAATGCAAAAGTTCGTGCCATGAAGTCACGTCGGGATTTCTCGCAACAAACGCACCCAATCCACTCCATTGGACCCTAAACTCATGTTTTGGTGCGTTGCATAGTGTTTGGCTGCATTTGGGATCGTTTCGTAACTGCATGAAACTCGATGCAAAACAGGGTGAACTGGTGCAATTAATGCAAAAGTTCGTGTCACGAAGTAACATCGGGATTTTTCTCAACGAACACACCCAATCCACTCCATGGGACCCAAAACACATGTTTTGGTGCGTTGCGTAGTATTTTTATGCATTTGGGATCGTTTCGTAACTGCATGAAACTCGATGCAAAATGGGGTCAACTGGTGCAATTAATGCATAAGTTCGTGCCACGAAGTCTCGTCGGGATTTTTCGCAACGAACGCACACAATCCACCACATTGGACCCTAAACTCATGTTTTGGTGCGTTGCATAGTGTTTGGCAGCATTTGGGATTATTTCGTAACTGCATGAAACTCGATGCAAAACAGGGTGAACTGGTGCAATTAATGCAAAAGTTCGTGTCACGAAGTAACATCGGGATTTTTCGCAACGAACACACCCAATCCACTCCATTGGACCAAAACACATGTTTTAGTGCATTTCATAGTGTTTGGCGGCATTTGGGATCGTTTCATAACTACATCAAAGTCGTATGAAAATGGGGTCAACTGGTGCAATTAATGCATAAGTTCGTGCCACGAAGTCTCATCGGGATTTTTCGCAACGAACGCACCCAATCCACCACATTCGACCCTAAACTCATGTTTTGATGCGTTGCATAGTGTTTGGTTGCATTTGGGATCATTTCGTAACTGCATGAAACTCGATGCAAAACAGGGTGAACTGGTGCAATTAATGCTAAAGTTCGTGCCACGAAGTGAAATTGGGATT
Source organism: Panicum virgatum (assembly GCF_016808335.1). Classification (NCBI taxonomy): domain Eukaryota; kingdom Viridiplantae; phylum Streptophyta; class Magnoliopsida; order Poales; family Poaceae; genus Panicum; species Panicum virgatum. Next base: position 15,083 of record NW_024376538.1, read on the forward strand.
TTTTGCAACGAACGCACCCAATCCACTCCATTGGACACTAAACTCATGTTTTGGTGCGTTTCATAGTGTTTGGCAGCATTTGGGATCATTTCATAACTGCATCAAACTTGTTGCAAAATGGGGTCAACTGGTGCAATTAATGCATAAGTTCGTGCCACGAAGTCACGTCGAGATTTTTCGCAACGAACGCACCCAATCCACTCCATTGGAAACAAAATACATGTTTTGGTACGTTTCATAGTGTTTGGCAGCATTTGGGATCGTTTCATAACTGCATCAAACTCGTTGCAAAATGGGGTCAACTGGTGCAATTAATTCATAAGTTCGTGCCATGAAGTCTCGTCGTGATTTTTTGCAACGAACGCACACAATCCACCACATTGGACCCTAAACTCATGTTTTGGTGAGTTGCATAGTGTTTGGCTGCATTTGGGATCATTTCGTAATTGCATGAAACTCGATGCAAAACAGGGTGAACTGGTGCAATTAATGCTAAAATTCGTGCCACGAAGTGACATTGGGATTTTTCGCAACGAACACACCCAATCCACTCCATTAGACGCTAAACTCATGTTTTGGTGCGTTTCATAGTGTTTGGCAGCATTTGGGATCGTTTCATAACTGCATCAAACTCATTGCAAAATGGGGTCAACTGGTGCAATTAATGCATAAGTTCGTGCCACGAAGTCACGTCGGGATTTTTCGCAACGAACACACCCAATCCACCACATTGGAAACTAAACTCATGTTTTGGTACGTTGCATAGTGTTGGGCTACATTTGGGACCATTTTGTATCTGCATGAAACTCGATGCAAAACAGGGTGAACTGGTGCAATTAATGCGAAAGTTCGTGCCACGAATGACATTGGGATTTTTCGCAACGAACGTACCCAATCCACTCCATTCTACCCTAAACTCATGTTTTGGTGCGTTGCATTGTGTTTGGGTGCATTTGGGATCGTTTCATAACTGCATGAAACCTGATGCAAAACAGGGTGAACCGGTGCAATTAATGCAAAAGATCGTGCCGCGAAGTTACGTCGGGATTTTTTGCAACAAATGCACCCAATCCACTCCATTGGACCCTAAACTCATGTTTTGGAGCGTTGCATAGTGTTTGGGTGCAATTGGGAAAGTTTCGTAACTGCATGAAACTCGACGAAAAACAGGGTGCCAAGAAGTCTTGTCGGGATTTTTCGCAACGAACGCACCCAATCCACTGCATTGGACCCTAAACTCATGTTTTGGTGCGTTGCGTAGTGTTTGGATGCATTTGAGATCGTTTCGTAACTGCACGAAACTCGATGCAAAACAGGTTGAACTAGTGCAATTAATGCAAAAGTTCGTGCCATGATGTCACGTCAGGATTTCTCGCAACAAACGCACCCAATCCACTCCATTGGACCCTAAACTCATGTTTTGGTGCGTTGCATAGTGTTTGGCTGCATTTGGGATCGTTTCGTAACTGCATGAAACTCAATGCAAAACAGGGTGAACTGGTGCAATTAATGCAAAAGTTTGTGTCACGAAGTAACATCGGGATTTTTCGTAACGAACACACCCAATCCACTCCATTGGACCCAAAACACATGTTTTGGTGCGTTTCATAGTGTTTGGCAGCATTTGGGATCGTTTCATAACTGCATCAAACTCGTTGCAAAATGGGGTCAACTGGTGCAATTAATGCATAAGTTCGTGCCACGAAGTCTCGTCGGGATTTCTCGCAACGAACGCACACAATCCACCACATTGGACCCTAAACTCATGTTTTGGTGTGTTGCATAGTGTTTCGCTGCATTTGGGATCATTTCGTAACTGCATGAAACTCGATGCAAAACAGGGTGAACTGGTGCAATTAATGCAAAAGTTCATGTCATGAAGTAACATCGGGATTTTTCGCAACGAACACACCCAATCCACTCCATTGGACCCAAAACACATGTTTTAGTGCGTTTCATAGTGTTTGGCAGCATTTGGGATCGTTTCATAACTGCATCAAACTCGTTGCAAAATGGGGTCAACTGGTGCAATTAATTCATAAGTTCGTGCCATGAAGTCTCGTCGTTTTTTTTGGCAACGAACGCACACAATCCACCACATTGGATCCTAAACTCATGTTTTGGTGTGTTGTATAGTGTTTCGCTGCATTTGGGACCATTTCGTAACTGCATGAAACTCGATGCAAAACAGGGTGAACTGGTGCAATTAATGCAAAAGTTCGTGCCACGAAGTGACATTGGGATTTTTCGCAACGAACGCACCCAATCCACTCCATTGGACGCTAAACTCATGTTTTGGTGCGTTTCATAGTGTTTGGCAGCATTTGGGATCGTTTCATAACTGCATCAAACTCGTTGCAAAATGGGGTCAACTGGTGCAATTAATGCATAAGTTCGTGCCACGAAGTCTCGTCGGGATTTTTCGCAACGAACGCACCCAATCCACTGCATTGGACCCTAAACTCATGTTTTGGTGCGTTGCGTATGTTTGGATGCATTTGGGATCGTTTCGTAACTGCATGAAACTCGATGCAAAACAGGTTAAACTTGTGCAATTAATGCAAAAGTTCGTGCCATGAAGTCACGTCGGGATTTCTCGCAACAAACGCACCCAATCCACTCCATTGGACCCTAAACTCATGTTTTGGTGCGTTGCATAGTGTTTGGCTGCATTTGGGATCGTTTCGTAACTGCATGAAACTCGATGCAAAACAGGGTGAACTGGTGCAATTAATGCAAAAGTTTGTGTCACGAAGTAACATCGGGATTTTTCGTAACGAACACACCCAATCCACTCCATTGGACCCAAAACACATGTTTTGGTGCGTTTCATAGTGTTTGGCAGCATTTGGGATCGTTTCATAACTGCATCAAACTCGTTGCAAAATGGGGTCAACTGGTGCAATTAATGCATAAGTTCGTGCCACGAAGTCTCGTCGGGATTTCTCGCAACGAACGCACACAATCCACCACATTGGACCCTAAACTCATGTTTTGGTGTGTTGCATAGTGTTTCGCTGCATTTGGGATCATTTCGTAACTGCATGAAACTCGATGCAAAACAGGGTGAACTGGTGCAATTAATGCAAAAGTTCGTGTCATGAAGTAACATCGGGATTTTTCGCAACGAACACACCCAATCCACTCCATTGGACCCAAAACACATGTTTTAGTGCGTTTCATAGTGTTTGGCAGCATTTGGGATCGTTTCATAACTGCATCAAACTCGTTGCAAAATGGGGTCAACTGGTGCAATTAATTCATAAGTTCGTGCCATGAAGTCTCGTCGTTTTTTTTGGCAACGAACGCACACAATCCACCACATTGGATCCTAAACTCATGTTTTGGTGTGTTGTATAGTGTTTCGCTGCATTTGGGACCATTTCGTAACTGCATGAAACTCGATGCAAAACAGGGTGAACTGGTGCAATTAATGCAAAAGTTCGTGCCACGAAGTGACATTGGGATTTTTCGCAACGAACGCACCCAATCCACTCCATTGGACGCTAAACTCATGTTTTGGTGCGTTTCATAGTGTTTGGCAGCATTTGGGATCGTTTCATAACTGCATCAAACTCGTTGCAAAATGGGGTCAACTGGTGCAATTAATGCATAAGTTCGTGCCACGAAGTCTCGTCGGGATTTTTCGCAACGAACGCACCCAATCCACTGCATTGGACCCTAAACTCATGTTTTGGTGCGTTGCGTATGTTTGGATGCATTTGGGATCGTTTCGTAACTGCATGAAACTCGATGCAAAACAGGTTAAACTTGTGCAATTAATGCAAAAGTTCGTGCCATGAAGTCACGTCGGGATTTCTCGCAACAAACGCACCCAATCCACTCCATTGGACCCTAAACTCATGTTTTGGTGCGTTGCATAGTGTTTGGCTGCATTTGGGATCGTTTCGTAACTGCATGAAACTCGATGCAAAACAGGGTGAACTGGTGCAATTAATGCAAAAGTTTGTGTCACGAAGTAACATCGGGATTTTTCGTAACGAACACACCCAATCCACTCCATTGGACCCAAAACACATGTTTTGGTGCGTTTCATAGTGTTTGGCAGCATTTGGGATCGTTTCATAACTGCATCAAACTCGTTGCAAAATGGGGTCAACTGGTGCAATTAATGCATAAGTTCGTGCCACGAAGTCTCGTCGGGATTTCTCGCAACGAACGCACACAATCCACCACATTGGACCCTAAACTCATGTTTTGGTGTGTTGCATAGTGTTTCGCTGCATTTGGGATCATTTCGTAACTGCATGAAACTCGATGCAAAACAGGGTGAACTGGTGCAATTAATGCAAAAGTTCGTGTCATGAAGTAACATCGGGATTTTTCGCAACGAACACACCCAATCCACTCCATTGGACCCAAAACACATGTTTTAGTGCGTTTCATAGTGTTTGGCAGCATTTGGGATCGTTTCATAACTGCATCAAACTCGTTGCAAAATGGGGTCAACTGGTGCAATTAATTCATAAGTTCGTGCCATGAAGTCTCGTCGTTTTTTTTGGCAACGAACGCACACAATCCACCACATTGGATCCTAAACTCATGTTTTGGTGTGTTGTATAGTGTTTCGCTGCATTTGGGACCATTTCGTAACTGCATGAAACTCGATGCAAAACAGGGTGAACTGGTGCAATTAATGCAAAAGTTCGTGCCACGAAGTGACATTGGGATTTTTCGCAACGAACGCACCCAATCCACTCCATTGGACGCTAAACTCATGTTTTGGTGCGTTTCATAGTGTTTGGCAGCATTTGGGATCGTTTCATAACTGCATCAAACTCGTTGCAAAATGGGGTCAACTGGTGCAATTAATGCATAAGTTCGTGCCACGAAGTCTCGTCGGGATTTTTCGCAACGAACGCACCCAATCCACTGCATTGGACCCTAAACTCATGTTTTGGTGCGTTGCGTATGTTTGGATGCATTTGGGATCGTTTCGTAACTGCATGAAACTCGATGCAAAACAGGTTAAACTTGTGCAATTAATGCAAAAGTTCGTGCCATGAAGTCACGTCGGGATTTCTCGCAACAAACGCACCCAATCCACTCCATTGGACCCTAAACTCATGTTTTGGTGCGTTGCATAGTGTTTGGCTGCATTTGGGATCGTTTCGTAACTGCATGAAACTCGATGCAAAACAGGGTGAACTGGTGCAATTAATGCAAAAGTTTGTGTCACGAAGTAACATCGGGATTTTTCGTAACGAACACACCCAATCCACTCCATTGGACCCAAAACACATGTTTTGGTGCGTTTCATAGTGTTTGGCAGCATTTGGGATCGTTTCATAACTGCATCAAACTCGTTGCAAAATGGGGTCAACTGGTGCAATTAATGCATAAGTTCGTGCCACGAAGTCTCGTCGGGATTTCTCGCAACGAACGCACACAATCCACCACATTGGACCCTAAACTCATGTTTTGGTGTGTTGCATAGTGTTTCGCTGCATTTGGGATCATTTCGTAACTGCATGAAACTCGATGCAAAACAGGGTGAACTGGTGCAATTAATGCAAAAGTTCGTGTCATGAAGTAACATCGGGATTTTTCGCAACGAACACACCCAATCCACTCCATTGGACCCAAAACACATGTTTTAGTGCGTTTCATAGTGTTTGGCAGCATTTGGGATCGTTTCATAACTGCATCAAACTCGTTGCAAAATGGGGTCAACTGGTGCAATTAATTCATAAGTTCGTGCCACGAAGTCTCGTCGTTTTTTTTGGCAACGAACGCACACAATCCACCACATTGGATCCTAAACTCATGTTTTGGTGTGTTGTATAGTGTTTCGCTGCATTTGGGACCATTTCGTAACTGCATGAAACTCGATGCAAAACAGGGTGAACTGGTGCAATTAATGCAAAAGTTCGTGCCACGAAGTGACATTGGGATTTTTCGCAACGAACGCACCCAATCCACTCCATTGGACGCTAAACTCATGTTTTGGTGCGTTTCATAGTGTTTGGCAGCATTTGGGATCGTTTCATAACTGCATCAAACTCGTTGCAAAATGGGGTCAACTGGTGCAATTAATGCATAAGTTCGTGCCACGAAGTCTCGTCGGGATTTTTCGCAACGAACGCACCCAATCCACTGCATTGGACCCTAAACTCATGTTTTGGTGCGTTGCGTATGTTTGGATGCATTTGGGATCGTTGCGTAACTGCATGAAACTCGATGCAAAACAGGTTAAACTTGTGCAATTAATGCAAAAGTTCGTGCCATGAAGTCACGTCGGGATTTCTCGCAACAAACGCACCCAATCCACTCCATTGGACCCTAAACTCATGTTTTGGTGCGTTGCATAGTGTTTGGCTGCATTTGGGATCGTTTCGTAACTGCATGAAACTCGATGCAAAACAGGGTGAACTGGTGCAATTAATGCAAAAGTTTGTGTCACGAAGTAACATCGGGATTTTTCGTAACGAACACACCCAATCCACTCCATTGGACCCAAAACACATGTTTTGGTGCGTTTCATAGTGTTTGGCAGCATTTGGGATCGTTTCATAACTGCATCAAACTCGTTGCAAAATGGGGTCAACTGGTACAATTAATGCATAAGTTCGTGTCACGAAGTCTCGTCGGGATTTTTCGCAACGAACGCACACAATCCACCACATTGGACCCTAAACTCATGTTTTGGTGTGTTGCATAGTGTTTCGCTGCATTTGGGATCATTTCGTAACTGCATGAAACTCGATGCAAAACAGGGTGAACTGGTGCAATTAATGCAAAAGTTCGTGTCATGAAGTAACATCGGGATTTTTCGCAACGAACACACCCAATCCACTCCATTGGACCCAAAACACATGTTTTAGTGCGTTTCATAGTGTTTGGCAGCATTTGGGATCGTTTCATAACTGCATCAAACTCGTTGCAAAATGGGGTCAACTGGTGCAATTAATTCATAAGTTCGTGCCATGAAGTCTCGTCGTTTTTTTTGGCAACGAACGCACACAATCCACCACATTGGATCCTAAACTCATGTTTTGGTGTGTTGTATAGTGTTTCGCTGCATTTGGGACCATTTCGTAACTGCATGAAACTCGATGCAAAACAGGGTGAACTGGTGCAATTAATGCAAAAGTTCGTGCCACGAAGTGACATTGGGATTTTTCGCAACGAACGCACCCAATCCACTCCATTGGACGCTAAACTCATGTTTTGGTGCGTTTCATAGTGTTTGGCAGCATTTGGGATCGTTTCATAACTGCATCAAACTCGTTGCAAAATGGGGTCAACTGGTGCAATTAATGCATAAGTTCGTGCCACGAAGTCTCGTCGGGATTTTTCGCAACGAACGCACCCAATCCACTGCATTGGACCCTAAACTCATGTTTTGGTGCGTTGCGTATGTTTGGATGCATTTGGGATCGTTTCGTAACTGCATGAAACTCGATGCAAAACAGGTTAAACTTGTGCAATTAATGCAAAAGTTCGTGCCATGAAGTCACGTCGGGATTTCTCGCAACAAACGCACCCAATCCACTCCATTGGACCCTAAACTCATGTTTTGGTGCGTTGCATAGTGTTTGGCTGCATTTGGGATCGTTTCGTAACTGCATGAAACTCGATGCAAAACAGGGTGAACTGGTGCAATTAATGCAAAAGTTTGTGTCACGAAGTAACATCGGGATTTTTCGTAACGAACACACCCAATCCACTCCATTGGACCCAAAACACATGTTTTGGTGCGTTTCATAGTGTTTGGCAGCATTTGGGATCGTTTCATAACTGCATCAAACTCGTTGCAAAATGGGGTCAACTGGTGCAATTAATGCATAAGTTCGTGCCACGAAGTCTCGTCGGGATTTCTCGCAACGAACGCACACAATCCACCACATTGGACCCTAAACTCATGTTTTGGTGTGTTGCATAGTGTTTCGCTGCATTTGGGATCATTTCGTAACTGCATGAAACTCGATGCAAAACAGGGTGAACTGGTGCAATTAATGCAAAAGTTCGTGTCATGAAGTAACATCGGGATTTTTCGCAACGAACACACCCAATCCACTCCATTGGACCCAAAACACATGTTTTAGTGCGTTTCATAGTGTTTGGCAGCATTTGGGATCGTTTCATAACTGCATCAAACTCGTTGCAAAATGGGGTCAACTGGTGCAATTAATTCATAAGTTCGTGCCATGAAGTCTCGTCGTTTTTTTTGGCAACGAACGCACACAATCCACCACATTGGATCCTAAACTCATGTTTTGGTGTGTTGTATAGTGTTTCGCTGCATTTGGGACCATTTCGTAACTGCATGAAACTCGATGCAAAACAGGGTGAACTGGTGCAATTAATGCAAAAGTTCGTGCCACGAAGTGACATTGGGATTTTTCGCAACGAACGCACCCAATCCACTCCATTGGACGCTAAACTCATGTTTTGGTGCGTTTCATAGTGTTTGGCAGCATTTGGGATCGTTTCATAACTGCATCAAACTCGTTGCAAAATGGGGTCAACTGGTGCAATTAATGCATAAGTTCGTGCCACGAAGTCTCGTCGGGATTTTTCGCAACGAACGCACCCAATCCACTGCATTGGACCCTAAACTCATGTTTTGGTGCGTTGCGTATGTTTGGATGCATTTGGGATCGTTGCGTAACTGCATGAAACTCGATGCAAAACAGGTTAAACTTGTGCAATTAATGCAAAAGTTCGTGCCATGAAGTCACGTCGGGATTTCTCGCAACAAACGCACCCAATCCACTCCATTGGACCCTAAACTCATGTTTTGGTGCGTTGCATAGTGTTTGGCTGCATTTGGGATCGTTTCGTAACTGCATGAAACTCGATGCAAAACAGGGTGAACTGGTGCAATTAATGCAAAAGTTTGTGTCACGAAGTAACATCGGGATTTTTCGTAACGAACACACCCAATCCACTCCATTGGACCCAAAACACATGTTTTGGTGCGTTTCATAGTGTTTGGCAGCATTTGGGATCGTTTCATAACTGCATCAAACTCGTTGCAAAATGGGGTCAACTGGTACAATTAATGCATAAGTTCGTGTCACGAAGTCTCGTCGGGATTTTTCGCAACGAACGCACACAATCCACCACATTGGACCCTAAACTCATGTTTTGGTGTGTTGCATAGTGTTTCGCTGCATTTGGGATCATTTCGTAACTGCATGAAACTCGATGCAAAACAGGGTGAACTGGTGCAATTAATGCAAAAGTTCGTGTCATGAAGTAACATCGGGATTTTTCGCAACGAACACACCCAATCCACTCCATTGGACCCAAAACACATGTTTTAGTGCGTTTCATAGTGTTTGGCAGCATTTGGGATCGTTTCATAACTGCATCAAACTCGTTGCAAAATGGGGTCAACTGGTGCAATTAATTCATAAGTTCGTGCCATGAAGTCTCGTCGTTTTTTTTGGCAACGAACGCACACAATCCACCACATTGGATCCTAAACTCATGTTTTGGTGTGTTGTATAGTGTTTCGCTGCATTTGGGACCATTTCGTAACTGCATGAAACTCGATGCAAAACAGGGTGAACTGGTGCAATTAATGCAAAAGTTCGTGCCACGAAGTGACATTGGGATTTTTCGCAACGAACGCACCCAATCCACTCCATTGGACGCTAAACTCATGTTTTGGTGCGTTTCATAGTGTTTGGCAGCATTTGGGATCGTTTCATAACTGCATCAAACTCGTTGCAAAATGGGGTCAACTGGTGCAATTAATGCATAAGTTCGTGCCACGAAGTCTCGTCGGGATTTTTCGCAACGAACGCACCCAATCCACTGCATTGGACCCTAAACTCATGTTTTGGTGCGTTGCGTATGTTTGGATGCATTTGGGATCGTTTCGTAACTGCATGAAACTCGATGCAAAACAGGTTAAACTTGTGCAATTAATGCAAAAGTTCGTGCCATGAAGTCACGTCGGGATTTCTCGCAACAAACGCACCCAATCCACTCCATTGGACCCTAAACTCATGTTTTGGTGCGTTGCATAGTGTTTGGCTGCATTTGGGATCGTTTCGTAACTGCATGAAACTCGATGCAAAACAGGGTGAACTGGTGCAATTAATGCAAAAGTTTGTGTCACGAAGTAACATCGGGATTTTTCGTAACGAACACACCCAATCCACTCCATTGGACCCAAAACACATGTTTTGGTGCGTTTCATAGTGTTTGGCAGCATTTGGGATCGTTTCATAACTGCATCAAACTCGTTGCAAAATGGGGTCAACTGGTGCAATTAATGCATAAGTTCGTGCCACGAAGTCTCGTCGGGATTTCTCGCAACGAACGCACACAATCCACCACATTGGACCCTAAACTCATGTTTTGGTGTGTTGCATAGTGTTTCGCTGCATTTGGGATCATTTCGTAACTGCATGAAACTCGATGCAAAACAGGGTGAACTGGTGCAATTAATGCAAAAGTTCGTGTCATGAAGTAACATCGGGATTTTTCGCAACGAACACACCCAATCCACTCCATTGGACCCAAAACACATGTTTTAGTGCGTTTCATAGTGTTTGGCAGCATTTGGGATCGTTTCATAACTGCATCAAACTCGTTGCAAAATGGGGTCAACTGGTGCAATTAATTCATAAGTTCGTGCCATGAAGTCTCGTCGTTTTTTTTTGGCAACGAACGCACACAATCCACCACATTGGATCCTAAACTCATGTTTTGGTGTGTTGTATAGTGTTTCGCTGCATTTGGGACCATTTCGTAACTGCATGAAACTCGATGCAAAACAGGGTGAACTGGTGCAATTAATGCAAAAGTTCGTGCCACGAAGTGACATTGGGATTTTTCGCAACGAACGCACCCAATCCACTCCATTGGACGCTAAACTCATGTTTTGGTGCGTTTCATAGTGTTTGGCAGCATTTGGGATCGTTTCATAACTGCATCAAACTCGTTGCAAAATGGGGTCAACTGGTGCAATTAATGCATAAGTTCGTGCCACGAAGTCTCGTCGGGATTTTTCGCAACGAACGCACCCAATCCACTGCATTGGACCCTAAACTCATGTTTTGGTGCGTTGCGTATGTTTGGATGCATTTGGGATCGTTGCGTAACTGCATGAAACTCGATGCAAAACAGGTTAAACTTGTGCAATTAATGCAAAAGTTCGTGCCATGAAGTCACGTCGGGATTTCTCGCAACAAACGCACCCAATCCACTCCATTGGACCCTAAACTCATGTTTTGGTGCGTTGCATAGTGTTTGGCTGCATTTGGGATCGTTTCGTAACTGCATGAAACTCGATGCAAAACAGGGTGAACTGGTGCAATTAATGCAAAAGTTTGTGTCACGAAGTAACATCGGGATTTTTCGTAACGAACACACCCAATCCACTCCATTGGACCCAAAACACATGTTTTGGTGCGTTTCATAGTGTTTGGCAGCATTTGGGATCGTTTCATAACTGCATCAAACTCGTTGCAAAATGGGGTCAACTGGTACAATTAATGCATAAGTTCGTGTCACGAAGTCTCGTCGGGATTTTTCGCAACGAACGCACACAATCCACCACATTGGACCCTAAACTCATGTTTTGGTGTGTTGCATAGTGTTTCGCTGCATTTGGGATCATTTCGTAACTGCATGAAACTCGATGCAAAACAGGGTGAACTGGTGCAATTAATGCAAAAGTTCGTGTCATGAAGTAACATCGGGATTTTTCGCAACGAACACACCCAATCCACTCCATTGGACGCAAAACACATGTTTTAGTGCGTTTCATAGTGTTTGGCAGCATTTGGGATCGTTTCATAACTGCATCAAACTCGTTGCAAAATGGGGTCAACTGGTGCAATTAATTCATAAGTTCGTGCCACGAAGTCTCGTCGTTTTTTTTGGCAACGAACGCACACAATCCACCACATTGGACCCTAAACTCATGTTTTGGTGTGTTGTATAGTGTTTCGCTGCATTTGGGACCATTTCGTAACTGCATGAAACTCGATGCAAAACAGGGTGAACTGGTGCAATTAATGCAAAAGTTCGTGCCACGAAGTGACATTGGGATTTTTCGCAACGAACGCACCCAATCCACTCCATTGGATGCTAAACTCATGTTTTGGTGCGTTTCATAGTGTTTGGCAGCATTTGGGATCGTTTCATAACTGCATCAAACTCGTTGCAAAATGGGGTCAACTGGTGCAATTAATGCATAAGTTCGTGCCACGAAGTCTCGTCGGGATTTTTCGCAACGAACGCACCCAATCCACTGCATTGGACCCTAAACTCATGTTTTGGTGCGTTGCGTATGTTTGGATGCATTTGGGATCGTTTCGTAACTGCATGAAACTCGATGCAAAACAGGTTAAACTTGTGCAATTAATGCAAAAGTTCGTGCCATGAAGTCACGTCGGGATTTCTCGCAACAAACGCACCCAATCCACTCCATTGGACCCTAAACTCATGTTTTGGTGCGTTGCATAGTGTTTGGCTGCATTTGGGATCGTTTCGTAACTGCATGAAACTCGATGCAAAACAGGGTGAACTGGTGCAATTAATGCAAAAGTTCGTGTCACGAAGTAACATCGGGATTTTTCTCAACGAACACACCCAATCCACTCCATTGGACCCAAAACACATGTTTTGGTGCGTTGCGTAGTATTTTATGCATTTGGGATCGTTTCGTAACTGCATGAAACTCGATGCAAAATGGGGTCAACTGGTGCAATTAATGCATAAGTTCGTGCCACGAAGTCTCGTCGGGATTTTTCGCAACGAACGCACACAATCCACCACATTGGACCCTAAACTCATGTTTTGGTGCGTTGCATAGTGTTTGGCAGCATTTGGGATTATTTCGTAACTGCATGAAACTCGATGCAAAACAGGGTGAACTGGTGCAATTAATGCAAAAGTTCGTGTCACGAAGTAACATCGGGATTTTTCGCAACGAACACACCCAATCCACTCCATTGGACCAAAACACATGTTTTAGTGCGTTTCATTGTGTTTGGCGGCATTTGGGATCGTTTCATAACTACATCAAAGTCGTTGCAAAATGGGGTCAACTGGTGCAATTAATGCATAAGTTCGTGCCACGAAGTCTCATCGGGATTTTTCGCAACGAACGCACCCAATCCACCACATTGGACCCTTAACTCATGTTTTGGTGCGTTGCATAGTGTTTGGTTGCATTTGGGATCATTTCGTAACTGCATGAAACTCGATGCAAAACAGGGTGAACTGGTGCAATTAATGCTAAAGTTCGTGCCACGAAGTGAAATTGGGATTTTTCGCAACGAACGTACCCAATCCACTCCATTCTACCCTAAACTCATGTTTTGGTGCGTTGCATTGTGTTTGGGTGCATTTGGGATCGTATCATAACTGCATGAAACTCGATGCAAAACAGGGTGAACCGGTGCAATTAATGCAAAAGATCGTGCCGCGAAGTAACGTCGGGATATTTCGCAACAAATGCACCCAATCCACTCCATTGGACCCTAAACTCACGTTTTGGAGCGTTGCATAGTGTTTGGGTGCAATTGGGAAAGTTTCGTAATTGCATGAAACTCGACGAAAAACAGGGTGCCACGAAGTCTCGTCGGGATTTTTCGCAACGAACGCACCCAATCCACTGCATTGGACCCTAAACTCATGTTTTGGTGCGTTGCGTATGTTTGGATGCATTTGGGATCGTTTCGTAACTGCATGAAACTCGATGCAAAACAGGTTAAACTTGTGCAATTAATGCAAAAGTTCGTGCCATAAAGTCACGTCGGGATTTCTCGCAACAAACGCACCCAATCCACTCCATTGGACCCTAAACTCATGTTTTGGTGCGTTGCATAGTGTTTGGCTGCATTTGGGATCGTTTCGTAACTGCATGAAACTCGATGCAAAACAGGGTGAACTGGTGCAATTAATGCAAAAGTTCGTGTCACGAAGTAACATCGGGATTTTTCTCAACGAACACACCCAATCCACTCCATTGGACCCAAAACACATGTTTTGGTGCGTTGCGTAGTATTTTTATGCATTTGGGATCGTTTCGTAACTGCATGAAAATCGATGCAAAATGGGGTCAACTGGTGCAATTAATGCATAAGTTCGTGCCACGAAGTCTCGTCGGGATTTTTCGCAACGAACGCACACAATCCACCACATTGGACCCTAAACTCATGTTTTTGTGCGTTGCATAGTGTTTGGCAGCATTTGGGATTATTTCGTAACTGCATGAAACTCGATGCAAAACAGGGTGAACTGGTGCAATTAATGCAAAAGTTCGTGTCACGAAGTAACATCGGGATTTTTCGCAACGAACACACCCAATCCACTCCATTGGACCAAAACACATGTTTTAGTGCGTTTCATAGTGTTTGGCGGCATTTGGGATCGTTTCATAACTACATCAAAGTCGTTGCAAAATGGGGTCAACTGGTGCAATTAATGCATAAGTTCGTGCCACGAAGTCTCATCGGGATTTTTCGCAACGAACGCACCCAATCCACCACATTGGACCCTAAACTCATGTTTTGGTGCGTTGCATAGTGTTTGGTTGCATTTGGGATCATTTCGTAACTGCATGAAACTCGATGCAAAACAGGGTGAACTGGTGCAATTAATGCTAAAGTTCGTGCCACGAAGTGAAATTGGGATTTTTTGCAACGAACGCACCCAATCCACTCCATTGGACACTAAACTCATGTTTTGGTGCGTTTCATAGTATTTGGCAGCATTTGGGATCGTTTCATAACTGCATCAACTTGTTGCAAAATGGGGTCAACTGGTTCAATTAATGCATAAGTTCGTGCCACGAAGTCACGTCGAGATTTTTCGCAACGAACGCACCCAATCCACTCCATTGGAAACAAAACACATGTTTTGGTGCATTTCATAGTGTTTGGCAGCATTTGGGATCATTTCATAACTGCATCAAACTCGTTGCAAAATGGGGTCAACTGGTGCAATTAATTCATAAGTTCGTGCCATGAAGTCTCGTCGGGATTTTTTGCAACGAACGCACACAATCCACCACATTGGACCCTAAACTCATGTTTTGGTGAGTTGCATAGTGTTTGGCTGCATTTGGGATCATTTCGTAATTGCATGAAACTCGATGCAAAACAGGGTGAACTGGTGCAATTAATGCTAAAATTCGTGCCACGAAGTGACATTGGGATTTTTCGCAACGAACACACCCAATCCACTCCATTAGACGCTAAACTCATGTTTTGGTGCGTTTCATAGTGTTTGGCAGCATTTGGGATCGTTTCATAACTGCATCAAACTTGTTGCAAAATGGGGTCAACTGGTGCAATTAATGCATAAGTTCGTGCCACGAAGTCACGTCGGGATTTTTCGCAACGAACACACCCAATCCACCACATTGGACACTAAACTCATGTTTTGGTACGTTGCATAGTGTTTGGCTACATTTGGGACCATTTGTAACTGCATGAAACTCGATGCAAAACAGGGTGAACTGGTGCAATTAATGCAAAAGTTCGTGCCACGAATGACATAGGGATTTTTCGCAACGAACGTACCCAATCCACTCCATTCTACCCTAAACTCATGTTTTGGTGCGTTGCATTGTGTTTGGGTGCATTTGGGATCGTTTCATAACTGCATGAAACCTGATGCAAAATAGGGTGAACCGGTGCAATTAATGCAAAAGATCGTGCCGCGAAGTTACGTCGGGATTTTTCGCAACAAATGCACCCAATCCACTCCATTGGACCCTAAACTCATGTTTTGGAGCGTTGCATAGTGTTTGGGTGCAATTGGGAAAGTTTCGTAACTGCATGAAACTCGACGAAAAACAGGGTGCCACGAAGTCTTGTCGGGATTTTTCGCAACGAACGCACCCAATCCACTGCATTGGACCCTAAACTCATGTTTTGGTGCGTTGCGTAGTGTTTGGATGCATTTGAGATCGTTTTGTAACTGCACGAAACTCGATGCAAAACAGGTTGAACTAGTGCAATTAATGCAAAAGTTCGTGCCATGAAGTCACGTCAGGATTTCTCGCAACAAACGCACCCAATCCACTCCATTGGACCCTAAACTCATGTTTTGGTGCGTTGCATAGTGTTTGGCTGCATTTGGGATCGTTTGGTAACTGCATGAAACTCGATGCAAAACAGGGTGAACTGGTGCAATTAATGCAAAAGTTTGTGTCACGAAGTAACATCGGGATTTTTCGTAACGAACACACCCAATCCACTCCATTGGACCCAAAACACATGTTTTGGTGCGTTTCATAGTGTTTGGCAGCATTTGGGATCGTTTCATAACTGCATCAAACTCGTTGCAAAATGGGGTCAACTGGTGCAATTAATGCATAAGTTCGTGCCACGAAGTCTCGTCGGGATTTTTCGCAACGAACGCACACAATCCACCACATTGGACCCTAAACTCATGTTTTGGTGTGTTGCATAGTGTTTCGCTGCATTTGGGATCATTTCGTAACTGCATGAAACTCGATGCAAAACAGGGTGAACTGGTGCAATTAATGCAAAAGTTCGTGTCACGAAGTAACATCGGGATTTTTCGCAACGAACACACCCAATCCACTCCATTGGACCCAAAACACATGTTTTAGTGCGTTTCATAGTGTTTGGCAGCATTTGGGATCGTTTCATAACTGCATCAAACTCGTTGCAAAATGGGGTCAACTGGTGCAATTAATTCATAAGTTCGTGCCACGAAGTCTCGTCGTTTTTTTGGCAACGAACGCACACAATCCACCACATTGGAACCTAAACTCATGTTTTGGTGTGTTGTATAGTGTTTCGCTGCATTTGGGACCATTTCGTAACTTGCATGAAACTCGATGCAAAACAGGGTGAACTGGTGCAATTAATGCAAAAGTTCGTGTCACGAAGTAACATCGGGATTTTTCGCAACGAACACACCCAATCCACTCCATTGGACCAAAACACATGTTTTAGTGCGTTTCATAGTGTTTGGCGGCATTTGGGATCGTTTCATAACTACATCAAAGTCGTTGCAAAATGGGGTCAACTGGTGCAATTAATGCATAAGTTCGTGCCACGAAGTCTCATCGGGATTTTTCGCAACGAACGCACCCAATCCACCACATTGGACCCTAAACTCATGTTTTGGTGCGTTGCATAGTGTTTGGTTGCATTTGGGATCATTTCGTAACTGCATGAAACTCGATGCAAAACAGGGTGAACTGGTGCAATTAATGCTAAAGTTCGTGCCACGAAGTGAAATTGGGATTTTTTGCAACGAACGCACCCAATCCACTCCATTGGACACTAAACTCATGTTTTGGTGTGTTTCATAGTATTTGGCAGCATTTGGGATCGTTTCATAACTGCATCAAACTTGTTTTAAAATGGGGTCAACTGGTGCAATTAATGCATAAGTTCGTGCCACGAAGTCACGTCGAGATTTTTCGCAACGAACGCACCCAATCCACTCCATTGGAAACAAAACACATGTTTTGGTGCGTTTCATAGTGTTTGGCAGCATTTGGGATCATTTCATAACTGCATCAAACTCGTTGCAAAATGGGGTCAACTGGTGCAATTAATTCATAAGTTCGTGCCATGAAGTCTCGTCGGGATTTTTTGCAACGAACGCACACAATCCACCACATTGGACCCTAAACTCATGTTTTGGTGAGTTGCATAGTGTTTGGCTGCATTTGGGATCATTTCGTAATTGCATGAAACTCGATGCAAAACAGGGTGAACTGGTGCAATTAATGCTAAAATTCGTGCCACGAAGTGACATTGGGATTTTTCGCAACGAACACACCCAATCCACTCCATTAGACGCTAAACTCATGTTTTGGTGCGTTTCATAGTGTTTGGCAGCATTTGGGATCGTTTCATAACTGCATCAAACTTGTTGCAAAATGGGGTCAACTGGTGCAATTAATGCATAAGTTCGTGCCACGAAGTCACGTCGGGATTTTTCGCAACGAACACACCCAATCCACCACATTGGACACTAAACTCATGTTTTGGTACGTTGCATAGTGTTTGGCTACATTTGGGACCATTTTGTAACTGCATGAAACTCGATGCAAAACAGGGTGAACTGGTGCAATTAATGCAAAAGTTCGTGCCACGAATGACATTGGGATTTTTCGCAACGAACGTACCCAATCCACTCCATTCTACCCTAAACTCATGTTTTGGTGCGTTGCATTGTGTTTGGGTGCATTTGGGATCGTTTCATAACTGCATGAAACCTGATGCAAAATAGGGTGAACCGGTGCAATTAATGCAAAAGATCGTGCCGCGAAGTTACGTCGGGATTTTTCGCAACAAATGCACCCAATCCACTCCATTGGACCCTAAACTCATGTTTTGGAGCGTTGCATAGTGTTTGGGTGCAATTGGGAAAGTTTCGTAACTGCATGAAACTCGACGAAAAACAGGGTGCCACGAAGTCTTGTCGGGATTTTTCGCAACGAACGCACCCAATCCACTGCATTGGACCCTAAACTCATGTTTTGGTGCGTTGCGTAGTGTTTGGATGCATTTGAGATCGTTTTGTAACTGCATGAAACTCGATGCAAAACAGGGTGAACTGGTGCAATTAATGCAAAAGTTCGTGCCACGAATGACATTGGGATTTTCGCAACGAACGTACCCAATCCACTCCATTCTACCCTAAACTCATGTTTTGGTGCGTTGCATTGTGTTTGGGTGCATTTGGGATCGTTTCATAACTGCATGAAACTGATGCAAAATAGGGTGAACTGGTGCAATTAATGCAAAAGTCGTGCCGCGAAGTTACGTCGGGATTTTTCGCAACAAACACCCAATCCACTCCATTGGACCCTAAACTCATGTTTTGGTGCGTTGCATAGTGTTTGGGTGCATTGGGAAAGTTTCGTAACTGCATGAAACTCGACGAAAAACAGGGTGCCACGAAGTCTTGTCGGGATTTTTCGCAACAACGCACCCAATCCACTGCATTGGACCCTAAACTCATGTTTTGGTGCGTTGCGTAGTGTTTGGATGCATTTGGATCGTTTGTAACTGCACGAAACTCGATGCAAAACAGGTGAACTGTGCAATTAATGCAAAAGTTCGTGCCATGAAGTCACGTCGGATTTTCGCAACAAACGCACCCAATCCACTCCATTGGACCCTAAACTCATGTTTTGGTGCGTTGCATAGTGTTTGGCTGCATTTGGGATCGTTTGTAACTGCATGAAACTCGATGCAAAACAGGGTGAACTGGTGCAATTAATGCAAAAGTTTGTGTCACGAAGTAACATCGGGATTTTTCGTAACGAACACACCCAATCCACTCCATTGGACCCAAAACTCATGTTTTGGTGCGTTTCATAGTGTTTGGCAGCATTTGGGATCGTTTCATAACTGCATCAAACTCGTTGCAAAATGGGGTCAACTGGTGCAATTAATGCATAAGTTCGTGCCACGAAGTCTCGTCGGGATTTTTCGCAACGAACGCACACAATCCACCACATTGGACCCTAAACTCATGTTTTGGTGTGTTGCATAGTGTTTGGCGCATTTGGGATCATTTCGTAACTGCATGAAACTCGATGCAAAACAGGGTGAACTGGTGCAATTAATGCAAAAGTTCGTGTCACGAAGTAACATCGGGATTTTTCGCAACGAACACACCCAATCCACTCCATTGGACCCAAAACACATGTTTTGTGCGTTCATAGTGTTTGGCAGCATTTGGGATCGTTTCATACTGCATCAAACTCGTTGCAAAATGGGGTCAACTGGTGCAATTAATGCAAAGTTCGTGCCACGAAGTCTCGTCGTTTTTTTTGGCACGAACGCACACAATCCACCACATTGGACCTAAACTCATGTTTTGGTGTGTTGTATAGTGTTTGCTGCATTTGGGACCATTTCGTAACTGCATGAAACTCGATGCAAAACAGGGTGAACTGGTGCAATTAATGCAAAAGTTCGTGCCACGAAGTGACATTGGGATTTTTCGCAACGAACGCACCCAATCCACTCCATTGGACGCTAAACTCATGTTTTGGTGCGTTTCATAGTGTTTGGCAGCATTTGGGATCGTTTCATAACTGCATCAAACTCGTTGCAAAATGGGGTCAACTGGTGCAATTAATGCATAAGTTCGTGCCACGAAGTCTCGTCGGGATTTTTCGCAACGAACGCACCCAATCCACTTCATTGGACCCTAAACTCATGTTTTGGTGCGTTGCGTATGTTTGGATGCATTTGGGATCGTTTCGTAACTGCATGAAACTCGATGCAAAACAGGTTAAACTTGTGCAATTAATGCAAAAGTTCGTGCCATGAAGTCACGTCGGGATTTCTCGCAACAAACGCACCCAATCCACTCCATTGGACCCTAAACTCATGTTTTGGTGCGTTGCATAGTGTTTGGCTGCATTTGGGATCGTTTCGTAACTGCATGAAACTCGATGCAAAACAGGGTGAACTGGTGCAATTAATGCAAAAGTTCGTGTCACGAAGTAACATCGGGATTTTTCTCAACGAACACACCCAATCCACTCCATTGGACCCAAAACACATGTTTTGGTGCGTTGCGTAGTATTTTATGCATTTGGGATCGTTTCGTAACTGCATGAAACTCGATGCAAAATGGGGTCAACTGGTGCAATTAATGCATAAGTTCGTGCCACGAAGTCTCGTCGGGATTTTTTCGCAACGAACGCACACAATCCACCACATTGGACCCTAAACTCATGTTTTGGTGCGTTGCATAGTGTTTGGCAGCATTTGGGATTATTTCGTAACTGCATGAAACTCGATGCAAAACAGGGTGAACTGGTGCAATTAATGCAAAAGTTCGTGTCACGAAGTAACATCGGGATTTTTCGCAACGAACACACCCAATCCACTCCATTGGACCAAAACACATGTTTTAGTGCGTTTCATAGTGTTTGGCGGCATTTGGGATCGTTTCATAACTACATCAAAGTCGTTGCAAAATGGGGTCAACTGGTGCAATTAATGCATAAGTTCGTGCCACGAAGTCTCATCGGGATTTTTCGCAATGAACGCACCCAATCCACCACATTGGACCCTAAACTCATGTTTTGGTGCGTTGCATAGTGTTTGGTTGCATTTGGGATCATTTCGTAACTGCATTAAACTCGATGAAAAACAGGGTGAACTGGTGCAATTAATGCTAAAGTTCGTGCCACGAAGTGAAATTGGGATTTTTTGCAACGAACGCACCCAATCCACTCCATTGGAAACAAAACACATGTTTTGGTGCGTTTCATAGTGTTTGGCAGCATTTGGGATCATTTCATAACTGCATCAAACTCGTTGCAAAATGGGGTCAACTGGTGCAATTAATTCATAAGTTCGTGCCATGAAGTCTCGTCGGGATTTTTTGCAACGAACGCACACAATCCACCACATTGGACCCTAAACTCATGTTTTGGTGAGTTGCATAGTGTTTGGCTGCATTTGGGATCATTTCGTAATTGCATGAAACTCGATGCAAAACAGGGTGAACTGGTGCAATTAATGCTAAAATTCGTGCCACGAAGTGACATTGGGATTTTTCGCAACGAACACACCCAATCCACTCCATTAGACGCTAAACTCATGTTTTGGTGCGTTTCATAGTGTTTGGCAGCATTTGGGATCGTTTCATAACTGCATCAAACTTGTTGCAAAATGGGGTCAACTGGTGCAATTAATGCATAAGTTCGTGCCACGAAGTCACGTCGGGATTTTTTCGCAACGAACACACCCAATCCACCACATTGGACACTAAACTCATGTTTTGGTACGTTGCATAGTGTTTGGCTACATTTGGGACCATTTTGTAACTGCATGAAACTCGATGCAAAACAGGGTGAACTGGTGCAATTAATGCAAAAGTTCGTGCCACGAATGACATTGGGATTTTTCGCAACGAACGTACCCAATCCACTCCATTCTACCCTAAACTCATGTTTTGGTGCGTTGCATTGTGTTTGGGTGCATTTGGGATCGTTTCATAACTGCATGAAACCTGATGCAAAATAGGGTGAACCGGTGCAATTAATGCAAAAGATCGTGCCGCGAAGTTACGTCGGGATTTTTCGCAACAAATGCACCCAATCCACTCCATTGGACCCTAAACTCATGTTTTGGAGCGTTGCATAGTGTTTGGGTGCAATTGGGAAAGTTTCGTAACTGCATGAAACTCGACGAAAAACAGGGTGCCACGAAGTCTTGTCGGGATTTTTCGCAACGAACGCACCCAATCCACTGCATTGGACCCTAAACTCATGTTTTGGTGCGTTGCGTAGTGTTTGGATGCATTTGAGATCGTTTTGTAACTGCACGAAACTCGATGCAAAACAGGTTGAACTAGTGCAATTAATGCAAAAGTTCGTGCCATGAAGTCACGTCAGGATTTCTCGCAACAAACGCACCCAATCCACTCCATTGGACCCTAAACTCATGTTTTGGTGCGTTGCATAGTGTTTGGCTGCATTTGGGATCGTTTGGTAACTGCATGAAACTCGATGCAAAACAGGGTGAACTGGTGCAATTAATGCAAAAGTTTGTGTCACGAAGTAACATCGGGATTTTTCGTAACGAACACACCCAATCCACTCCATTGGACCCAAAACACATGTTTTGGTGCGTTTCATAGTGTTTGGCAGCATTTGGGATCGTTTCATAACTGCATCAAACTCGTTGCAAAATGGGGTCAACTGGTGCAATTAATGCATAATTTCGTGCCACGAAGTCTCGTCGGGATTTTTCGCAACGAACGCACACAATCCACCACATTGGACCCTAAACTCATGTTTTGGTGTGTTACATAGTGTTTCGCTGCATTTGGGATCATTTCGTAACTGCATGAAACTCGATGCAAAACAGGGTGAACTGGTGCAATTAATGCAAAAGTTCGTGTCACGAAGTAACATCGGGATTTTTCGCAACGAACACACCCAATCCACTCCATTGGACCCAAAACACATGTTTTAGTGCGTTTCATAGTGTTTGGCAGCATTTGGGATCGTTTCATAGCTGCATCAAACTCGTTGCAAAATGGGGTCAACTGGTGCAATTAATTCATAAGTTCGTGCCACGAAGTCTCGTCGTTTTTTTTGGCAACGAACGCACACAATCCACCACATTGGAACCTAAACTCATGTTTTGGTGTGTTGTATAGTGTTTTGCTGCATTTGGGACCATTTCGTAACTGCATGAAACTCGATGCAAAACAGGGTGAACTGGTGCAATTAATGCAAAAGTTCGTGCCACGAAGTGACATTGGGATTTTTCGCAACGAACGCACCCAATCCACTCCATTGGACGCTAAACTCATGTTTTGGTGCGTTTCATAGTGTTTGGCAGCATTTGGGATCGTTTCATAACTGCATCAAACTCGTTGCAAAATGGGGTCAACTGGTGCAATTAATGCATAAGTTCGTGCCACGAAGTCACGTCGGGATTTTTCGCAACGAACGCACCCAATCCACTCCATTGGACCCTAAACTCATGTTTTGGTGCGTTGCATATGTTTGGATGCATTTGGGATCGTTTCGTAACTGCATGAAACTCGATGCAAAACAGGGTGAACTGGTGCAATTAATGCAAAAGTTTGTGTCACGAAGTAACATCGGGATTTTTCGTAACGAACACACCCAATCCACTCCATTGGACCCAAAACACATGTTTTGGTGCGTTTCATAGTGTTTGGCAGCATTTGGGATCGTTTCATAACTGCATCAAACTCGTTGCAAAATGGGGTCAACTGGTGCAATTAATGCATAATTTCGTGCCACGAAGTCTCGTCGGGATTTTTTCGCAACGAACGCACACAATCCACCACATTGGACCCTAAACTCATGTTTTGGTGCGTTGCATAGTGTTTGGCAGCATTTGGGATTATTTCGTAACTGCATGAAACTCGATGCAAAACAGGGTGAACTGGTGCAATTAATGCAAAAGTTCGTGTCACGAAGTAACATCGGGATTTTTCGCAACGAACACACCCAATCCACTCCATTGGACCAAAACACATGTTTTAGTGCGTTTCATAGTGTTTGGCGGCATTTGGGATCGTTTCATAACTACATCAAAGTCGTTGCAAAATGGGGTCAACTGGTGCAATTAATGCATAAGTTCGTGCCACGAAGTCTCATCGGGATTTTTCGCAACGAACGCACACAATCCACCACATTGGACCCTAAACTCATGTTTTGGTGCGTTGCATAGTGTTTGGTTGCATTTGGGATCATTTCGTAACTGCATTAAACTCGATGCAAAACAGGGTGAACTGGTGCAATTAATGCTAAAGTTCGTGCCACGAAGTGAAATTGGGATTTTTTTGCAACGAACGCACCCAATCCACTCCATTGGACACTAAACTCATGTTTTGGTGCGTTTCATAGTATTTGGCAGCATTTGGGATCGTTTCATAACTGCATCAAACTTGTTGCAAAATGGGGTCAACTGGTGCAATTAATGCATAAGTTCGTGCCACGAAGTCACGTCGAGATTTTTCGCAACGAACGCACCCAATCCACTCCATTGGAAACAAAACACATGTTTTGGTGCGTTTCATAGTGTTTGGCAGCATTTGGGATCATTTCATAACTGCATCAAACTCGTTGCAAAATGGGGTCAACTGGTGCAATTAATTCATAAGTTCGTGCCATGAAGTCTCGTCGGGATTTTTTGCAACGAACGCACACAATCCACCACATTGGACCCTAAACTCATGTTTTGGTGAGTTGCATAGTGTTTGGCTGCATTTGGGATCATTTCGTAATTGCATGAAACTCGATGCAAAACAGGGTGAACTGGTGCAATTAATGCTAAAATTCGTGCCACGAAGTGACATTGGGATTATTCGCAACGAACACACCCAATCCACTCCATTAGACGCTAAACTCATGTTTTGGTGCATTTCATAGTGTTTGGCAGCATTTGGGATCGTTTCATAACTGCATCAAACTCGTTGCAAAATGGGGTCAACTGGTGCAATTAATGCATAAGTTCGTGCCACGAAGTCTCATTGGGATTTGTTGCAACGAACGCACACAATCCACCACATTGGACCCTAAACTCATGTTTTGGTGAGTTGCATAGTGTTTGGCTGCATTTGGGATCATTTCGTAATTGCATGAAACTCGATGCAAAACACGGTGAACTGGTGCAATTAATGCAAAAGTTCGTGCCACGAATGACATTGGGATTTTTCGCAACGAACGTAACCAATCCACTCCATTCTACCCTAAACTCATGTTTTGGTGCGTTGCATTGTGTTTGGGTGCATTTGGGATCGTTTCATAACTGCATGAAACCTGATGCAAAACAGGGTGAACCGGTGCAATTAATGCAAAAGATCGTGCCGCGAAGTTACGTCGGGATTTTTCGCAACAAATGCACCCAATCCACTCCATTGGACCCTGAACTCATGTTTTGGAGTGTTGCATAGTGTTTGGGTGCAATTGGGAAAGTTTCGTAACTGCATGAAACTCGACGAAAAACAGGGTGCCACGAAGTCTTGTCGGGATTTTTCGCAACGAACGCACCCAATCCACTGCATTGGACCCTAAACTCATGTTTTGGTGCGTTGCGTAGTGTTTGGATGCATTTGAGATCGTTTCGTAACTGCACGAAACTCGATGCAAAACAGGTTGAACTAGTGCAATTAATGCAAAAGTTCGTGCCATGATGTCACGTCAGGATTTCTCGCAACAAACGCACCCAATCCACTCCATTGGACCCTAAACTCATGTTTTGGTGCGTTGCATAGTGTTTGGCTGCATTTAGGATCGTTTCGTAACTGCATGAAACTCGATGCAAAACAGGGTGAACTGGTGCAATTAATGCAAAAGTTTGTGTCACGAAGTAACATCGGGATTTTTCATAACGAACACACCCAATCCACTCCATTGGACCCAAAACACATGTTTTGGTGCGTTTCATAGTGTTTGGCAGCATTTGGGATCGTTTCATAACTGCATCAAACTCGTTGCAAAATGGGGTCAACTGGTGCAATTAATGCATAAGTTCGTGCCACGAAGTCTCGTCGGGATTTTTCGCAACGAACGCACACAATCCACCACATTGGACCCTAAACTCATGTTTTGGTGTGTTGCATAGTGTTTCGCTGCATTTGGGATCATTTCGTAACTGCATGAAACTCGATGCAAAACAGGGTGAACCGGTGCAATTAATGCAAAAGATCGTGCCGCGAAGCTATGTCGGGATTTTTCGCAACAAATGCACCCAATCCACTCCATTGGACCCTAAACTCATGTTTTGGAGCGTTGCATAGTGTTTGGGTGCAATTGGGAAAGTTTCATAGCTGCATGAAACTCGACGAAAAATAGGGTGCCACGAAGTCTCGTCGGGATTTTTCGCAACGAACGCACCCAATCCACTGCATTGGACCCTAAACTCATGTTTTGGTGCGTTGCGTAGTGTTTGGATGCATTTGGGATCGTTTCGTAACTGCACGAAACTCGATGCAAAACAGGGTGAACAGGTGCAATTAATGCAAAAGTTTGTGTCACGAAGTAACATCGGGATTTTTCGCAACGAACACACCCAATCCACTCCATTGGACCCTAAACTCATGTTTTGGTGTGTTGCATAGTGTTTGGCTGCATTTGGGATCATTTCGTAACTGCATGAAACTCGATGCAAAACAAGGTGAACTGGTGCAATTAATGCAAAAGTTCGTGTCACGAAGTAACATCGGGATTTTTCGCAACGAACACACCCAATCCACTCCATTGGACCCAAAACACATGTTTTAGTGCATTTCATAGTGTTTGGCAGCATTTGGGATCGTTTCATAACAGCATCAAACTCGTTGCAAAATGGGGTCAACTGGTGCAATTAATGCATAAGTTCGTGCCACGAAGTCACGTCGGGATTTTTCACAACGAACGCACCAAATCCACCATATTGGACCCGAAACTCATGTTTTGGTGCGTTGCATAGTGTTTGGATGCATTTGGGATTGTTTCCTAACTGCATGAAACTTGATGCAAAACAGGGTGAACTGGTGCAATTAATGCAAAAGTTTGTGCCACGATTCACGCCGGGATTTTTCACAACGAACACACCAAATCCACTCCATTCTACCCTAAACTCATGTTTTGGTGCGTTGCATTGTGTTTGGGTGCATTTGGGATCGTGTCATAACTGCATGAAACTCGATGCAAAATAGGGTGAACCGGTGCAATTAATGCAAAAGATCGTGCCGCGAAGTCACTTTGGGATTTTTCGCAACGAATGCACCCAATCCACTCCATTGGACCCTAAACTCATGTTTTGGAGCGTTGCATAGTGTTTGGGTGCAATTGGAAAAGTTTCGTAACTGCATAAAACTCGACGAAAAACAGGGTGCCACGAAGTCTTGTCGGGATTTTTCGCAACGAACGCAACCAATCCACTGCATTGGACCCTAAACTCATGTTTTGGTGCGTTGCATAGTGTTTGGGTGCATTTGGGATCGTTTCGTAACTGCATGAAACTCGATGCAAAACAGGTTGAACTGGTGCAATTAATGCAAAAGTTCGTGCCATGAAGTCACGTCGGGATTTCTCGCAACAAATGCACCCAATCCACTCCATTGGACCCTAAACTCATGTTTTGGTGCGTTGCATAGTGTTTGGCTGCATTTGGGATCATTTCGTAACTGCATGAAACTCGATGCAAAACAGGGTGAACTGGTGCAATTAATGCAAAAGTTCGTGCCACGAAGTGAAATCGGGATTTTTCGCAACAAATGCACCCAATCCACTCCGTTGGACCCTAAACTCATGTTTTGGTGCGTTGGTGTTTGGCAATTAATGCAAAATTTCGTGTCACGAAGTAACATCAGGATTTTTCGCAACGAACACACCCAATCCACTCCATTGGACCCAAAACACATGTTTTGGTGCGTTTCATAGTGTTTGGTAGCATTTGGGATCGTTTCACAACTGCATCAAACTCGTTGCAAAATGGGGTCAACTGGTGCAATTAATGCATAAGTTCGTGCCACGAAGTCTCGTCGGGATTTTTCACAACGAACGCCACAATCCACCACATTGGACCCTAAACTCATGTTTTAGTGCGTTGCATAGTGTTTGGGTGCAATTGGGACCATTTCGTAACTGCATGAAACTCGATGCAAAACAGGGTGAACCGGTGCAATTAATGCAAAAGATCGTGCCGCGAAGTCACTTCGGGATTTTTTGCAATGAATGCACCCAATCCACCGCATTGGACCCTAAACTCATGTTTTGGTGTGTTGTATAGTGTTTCGCTGCATTTGGGACCATTTTGTAACTGCATGAAACTCGATGCAAAACAGGGTGAACTGGTGCAATTAATGCTAAAGTTCATGCCACGAAGTGACATTGGGATTTTTCGCAACGAACACACCCAATCCACCACATTGGACCCTAAACTCATGTTTTGGTGCGTTTCATAGTGTTTGGCTACATTTGGGACCATTTTGTAACTGCATGAAACTCGATGCAAAACAAGGTGAACTGGTGCAATTAATGCAAAAGTTCGTGCCATGAAGTCACGTCGGGATTTCTCGCAACAAACGCACCCAATCCACTCCATTGGACCCTAAACTCATGTTTTGGTGCGTTGCATAGTGTTTGGCTGCATTTGGGATCGTTTCGTAACTGCATGAAACTCGATGCAAAACAGGGTGACTGGTGCAATTAATGCAAAAGTTCGTGTCACGAAGTAACATCGAGATTTTTCGCAACGAACACACCCAATCCACTCCATTGGACCCTAAACTCATGTTTTGGTGCGTTGCATAGTGTTTGGCTGCATTTGGGATCATTTCGTAACTGCATGAAACTCGATGCAAAACAAGGTGAACTGGTGCAATTAATGCAAAAGTTCGTGTCACGAAGTAACATCGGGATTTTTCGCAACGAACACACCCAATCCACTCCATTGGACCCAAAACACATGTTTTAGTGCATTTCATAGTGTTTGGCAGCATTTGGGATCGTTTCATAACTGCATCAAACTCGTTGCAAAATGGGGTCAACTGGTGCAATTAATGCATAAGTTCGTGCCACGAAGTCACGTCGGGATTTTTCGCAACGAACGCACCCAATCCACCACATTGGACCCTAAACTCATGTTTTGGTGCGTTGCATACTGTTTGGGTGCATTTGGGATTGTTTCCTAACTGCATGAAACTTGATGCAAAACATGGTGAACTGGTGCAATTAATGCAAAAGTTTGTGCCACGATTCACGCCGGGATTTTTCACAACGAACACACCAAATCCACTCCATTCTACCCTAAACTCATGTTTTGGTGTGTTGCATTGTGTTTGGGTGCATTTGGGATCGTGTCATAACTGCATGAAACTCGATGCAAAATAGGGTGAACCGGTGCAATTAATGCAAAAGATCGTGCCGCGAAGTCACTTTGGGATTTTTCGCAACGAATGCACCCAATCCACTCCATTGGACCCTAAACTCATGTTTTGGAGCGTTGCATAGTGTTTGGGTGCAATTGGAAAAGTTTCGTAACTGCATGAAACTCGACGAAAAACAGGGTGCCACGAAGTCTTGTCGGGATTTTTTCGCAACGAACGCAACCAATCCACTGCATTGGACCCTAAACTCATGTTTTGGTGCGTTGCATAGTGTTTGGGTGCATTTGGGATCGTTTCGTAACTGCATGAAACTCGATGCAAAACAGGTTGAACTGGTGCAATTAATGCAAAAGTTCGTGCCATGAAGTCACGTCGGGATTTCTCGCAACAAATGCACCCAATCCACTCCATTGGACCCTAAACTCATGTTTTGGTGCGTTGCATAGTGTTTGGCTGCATTTGGGATCATTTCGTAACTGCATGAAACTCGATGCAAAACAGGGTGAACTGGTGCAATTAATGCAAAAGTTCGTGCCACGAAGTGAAATCGGGATTTTTCGCAACAAATGCACCCAATCCACTCCGTTGGACCCTAAACTCATGTTTTGGTGAGTTGGTGTTTGGCAATTAATGCAAAATTTCGTGTCACGAAGTAACATCAGGATTTTTCGCAACGAACACACCCAATCCACTCCATTGGACCCAAAACACATGTTTTGGTGCGTTTCATAGTGTTTGGTAGCATTTGGGATCGTTTCACAACTGCATCAAACTCGTTGCAAAATGGGGGTCAACTGGTGCAATTAATGCATAAGTTCGTGCCACGAAGTCTCGTCGGGATTTTTCACAACGAACGCCACAATCCACCACATTGGACCCTAAACTCATGTTTTAGTGCGTTGCATAGTGTTTGGGTGCAATTGGGACCATTTCGTAACTGCATGAAACTCGATGCAAAACAGGGTGAACCGGTGCAATTAATGCAAAAGATCGTGCCGCGAAGTCACTTCGGGATTTTTCGCAACGAATGCACCCAATCCACCGCATTGGACCCTAAACTCATGTTTTGGTGTGTTGTATAGTGTTTCGCTGCATTTGGGACCATTTTGTAACTGCATGAAACTCGATGCAAAACAGGGTGAACTGGTGCAATTAATGCTAAAGTTCATGCCACGAAGTGACATTGGGATTTTTCGCAACGAACACACCCAATCCACCACATTGGACCCTAAACTCATGTTTTGGTGCGTTTCATAGTGTTTGGCTACATTTGGGACCATTTTGTAACTGCATGAAACTCGATGCAAAACAAGGTGAACTGGTGCAATTAATGCAAAAGTTCGTGCCATGAAGTCACGTCGGGATTTCTCGCAACAAACGCACCCAATCCACTCCATTGGACCCTAAACTCATGTTTTGGTGCGTTGCATAGTGTTTGGCTGCATTTGGGATCGTTTCGTAACTGCATGAAACTCGATGCAAAACAGGGTGACTGGTGCAATTAATGCAAAAGTTCGTGTCACGAAGTAACATCGAGATTTTTCGCAACGAACACACCCAATCCACTCCATTGGACCCTAAACTCATGTTTTGGTGCGTTGCATAGTGTTTGGCTGCATTTGGGATCATTTCGTAACTGCATGAAACTCGATGCAAAACAAGGTGAACTGGTGCAATTAATGCAAAAGTTCGTGTCACGAAGTAACATCGGGATTTTTCGCAACGAACACACCCAATCCACTCCA
>NW_024376539.1:0-46056 GCF_016808335.1 Panicum virgatum
GCACATCTTTGTAGAAGAATGTGTGGCACGATTGTATGCAAATTCAATATGAGGCAAACAATCTTCCCAACGTTTCAATTTTTGTCTAAAACAGCCCTAAGCATGGTTGACAAAGTTCTATTAACCACCTCAGTTTGTCCATCAGTCTGAGGGTGACAAGTTGTGCTAAACAGCAATTTAGTTCCCAATTTATTCCAAAGTGATCTCCAAAATGACTGAGAAACTTAGCATCACGATCAGAGACTATTGTATTCGGAATACCATGCAAACGAATAATCTCTCGAAAGAACAATTCAGCAACACTGTTAGCATCATCAGTTTTATGACATGGTATAAAATGAGCCATTTTGGAGAATCTATCAACAACACCGAAAATGCTATCCCTCCCCTTCTTAGTTCTAGGCAATCCCAAAACAAAGTCCATAGAAATATCAAGCCAAGGGGAAGTAGGGACAGGCAAAGGCATATACAAACCATGGTTGTTCAGTCGTGACTTAGCTTTCTGACAAAGTAGTGCAGCGGGCAACAAGGCGCTCGACATCACGGCGCATCCGGGGCCAAAAGAAGTGGGCGGCCAGCACCTCATGCGTCTTGTAGACGCCAAAGTGTCCCATGAGACCGCCTCCGTGTGCTTCCTGTAACAACAAAAAGACGAACCGAGCTTGCTGGAACACACCAGCTTGTTAGCGCGAAACAGGAACCCATCCCTGAATGTGAAATTTGCCCCCATGGTTTGCCATTCATAACAATGAGCCTAAGATATCTTAAAATCAGAATCATCGACATATTGATCTTTCACAGTTTGCAAGCCAAAGATTTTAAAATCTAACTGGGATAGCATGGTAATCGACGAGACAAAGCATCAGCAATGACATTTTCCTTCCCATTCTTGTGTTTAAATAATGTAAGGGAAAGACTCAATGAATTCTACCCAATTAGCATGACGACGATTTCAGATTTGTTTGGGTACGAATATGTTTTCAAAGCCTCATGATCAGAGTGGATTATAAACTCGCGATGCCAAAGATAGTGCTGCCCATGTTTGCAAAGTGCGAACTAAGCATAAGCTCCTTATCATAAGTAGAATATCTCAGGTTAGCAACCGCTTAATTTCTCACTAAAATAAGCAAACCGGTTTTCCTTCTTGTAACAAAACAGCACCTAGCCCAATACCGCTAGCATCACATTCAAGCTCAAACACTTTATTAAAATCAGGCAATTGCAAGAGAGGAGCATGTGTTAACTTATCTTTCAAAGTGTTGAACGCTACCCTCCTGCGAGTCGCCCCAAGCAAATGGCGCACCTTTCTTTGTAAGCTCGTGCAAAGGGGCTGCAATGGAACTAAAGTCACGGACGAACCTACGGTAGAAACCGGCAAGTCCAAGAAAGCTCCGAATTTGTGTGACCGTCGTCGGTGTAGGCCATTCCCGAATGGCATCGATCTTGCTGCTGTCCACCTCAATGCCCTGTGGAGTAACAACATAGCCAAGAAAACGAGACACGTTGTGTGCAAAAGATGCATTTTTCTATATTTCCAAACAAGTGAGCAGTACGCAACGCATCAAAAACAGCACGCAAATGTTCTAAATGTTCTTGCATAGACTTGCTATAAATCAGGATATCATCAAAATAGACAACAACGAACAATCCTATGAAAGGCCTTAGAACTTCATTCATTAAGCGCATAAAGGTACTGGGAGCATTAGTCAATCCAAACGGCATAACCAACCATTCATATAACCCAAATTTCGTTTTAAAAGCCGTTTTCCATTCATCACCCAGTTTCATTCTAATCTGGTGGTAACCACTACGCAAATCAATCTTAGTGAAAATAATGGCACCACTAAGCTCATCTAGCATATCATCAAGGCGTGGTATAGGATATCGATAACGAATGGTGATGTTATTAATAGCACGACAGTCTACACACATACGCCATGATCCATCTTTCTTTGGAACAAGTAACACAGGAACTGAGCAAGGGCTAAGAGACTCACGGATGTAACCCTTGTCGAGCAACGCCTGTACCTGGCGCTGGATCTCCTTCGTCTCATCTGGATTTGTACGGTACGGTGCGCGGTTCGGAAGCTGTGCGCCTGGAATAAGATCAATCTGGTGCTCAATACCACGGAGTGGTGGAAGACCCGATGGCAAGTCCTTGGGAAAGACATCAGCGTACTCCTGCAAAAGGTTAGCAACCACAGGGGGAATATCCAAAGACGGTGCATCATCGAGTGAAACGAGCACACTATAGCATACAAGTGCATAGCAGGGCAAATGAGCATCGCAGAGATCATCAAAATCAGCACGTGTAGCAAGTAAAACAGGAGCATTCAACTTGATTTCAGAATTAGAGGGCGATGGTGATGGTTCAAGTTGTTTAGCATTCCTAGCAGCTCGAGCAAGATCATCTTGAACAATTTGTTCAGGTGTCATTGGATGTATAATTATTTTCTGACCCTTAAACATGAAAGAATAATGATTTGAACGACCATGATGCAAGCTATCAGTATCGTATTGCCAAGGTCTACCAAGTAACAAAGAGCATGCTTCCATGGGAATAACATCACAATCGACAAAATCAGAATAAGCACCCATGGAGAAAGGGACACGCACCGACCGTGTTACTCTAAGTTTTCCACCATCATTAAGCCACTGAATGTGATATGGATTCGGATGCTTACGAGTGGGTAATGACAACTTCTCGACCAGCACGGTACTCGCCAAGTTGTTGCAGCTGCCGCTGTCGATGATGATGCGAATCGACCGCTCCTGCACAACGCCCTTTGTATGGAACAGAGTGTGTCGCTGATTTTTCTCAGGCTGGGCGACCTGTGTACTAAGAACACGCTGCACAACAAGATTTTCATACCTATCCGCATCGCCCGGGGTGACATGTACCTCCTCATTAGCTGCATGGTCAGTGGCAAGCATAGCATGTCGAGGTTCTTCGGAATCACTTTCAGAAGAGTACTCACCATTGTCACGGATAAGCAAGGTACGCTTGTTTGGGCAGTCCCGAATCATGTGCCCAAATCCTTTGCAACGATGGCACTGAATATCACGTGTACGTCCTGTGTAAGGAACAGCGCCTGTGGGAGAGGGTGCTGCAGGTTTGGCCGACCCCTCGCGTGGTGTACTGCTGGTCGTGGATGACGCAGGTAGAGCAGGCGTTGAGCTGGTTGCCGGCCTTCTTCCTGCAAAAGAGTTAGGATATGTCTTCGAACGGCGTCCCTGCACTTCACGTTCAGCTTTGCAAGCATATGCAAACAATGTGGTCATATCAGAATATTCTTTATAATCAAGGATGTCCTGAATTTCGCGGTTCAAACCACCGCGAAAACGAGCCATAGCAGCGTCATCTGTCTCAAATAAACCACAACGAATCATACCTTTTTGTAACTCCTGATAATAGTCCTCAACAGACTGTTGACCTTGTCGAAAGCACTGCATTTTTTCAAGCAAATCTCGTGCATAATATGAAGGGACAAATCTGTGTCGCATGGCAACTTTTAATTGAGACCAAGTGGTGGGAGTGGGATGTTTTTGTTTATATTCACACCACCAAATTAAAGCAAAATCAGTAAATTCACTAATAGCAGCTTTAACTTGAGAATTAACAGGAATATCATGGCATGAAAATTTCTGGTCGACCTCTAGTTCCCAATCAAGATATGCAGCAGGATCATATTTGCCATTAAAAGACGGAATTTTAAATTTAATCTTAGCAAATGAGTCATTAGGTTGATGACGTACCACACGGCGAGCACGACCAGTGCGAGTACCCTCTTCCTGTTCCGTGTCACCGCCATAATCTTTCTGTAACTCTGTGATCGATGTGGACAATGTGTCGAGCCGTGCCACGATGGTGTCGAGCGTGGTCTTAGCGGCCATCTGAGCGAGGTCGAGCTGATCGAACCTCTCGGTCGATGACGTGATCGTCGAGTCAAGCCGTTCATGCATCGTCTTCATGTCCGCGGCCAGTCCATCAACTCGTGTCCGCATGTCCTGCAGCTTTTCATCCGTCATGCCTTCGTCTCCTGCCATAGTTAGCGCAAACACAAAAACAAAGCCTACGACAACAAGGGTGTAACGGTTCACAAGGCGCTCACAGTAGTGCTGTTATCAAATTCTTATCCGTTCTTACCAAGCACACAGGGGTGATCTGCAACCAATAGGTAGAACCGGCGAAAGATTGGAGGAGCGATTGCCTGGAGAAACAAAGTCTGCTCGTCGTAGAACTATGTGGGGTTCTGGGTAGGCTGCACTCAATTCAAGGGTTAGCACAATCAAACAATAATGCAAGGTTGAATTATAGTGCCAAACACGTAATCAAAGCTGCTGGAAACAAGGTGCAAAAATTGAGCAAGGGTATGGGGGAAAGGGAAAACACAAAAGTGAAGAACAAGGAGCAGCAGGGGCGCACACCTAGGCGTCCTGCGTGATGCGCCCAAATGAGGTAACCTCCGTTCTGTTTCCCTGTTTTTTTTTTGTTTCTGTTTTTTTTTTTTTTCGTTTCTGTTTTTTTTTTTTTTTTTTCCGGAGAAACTCACAAACTGATTATATGAGCAAAGGAATACAAAAGAGCAAGTTACCACACACACTTTTCAGGAAAAGTAGGGGTATTTCGGTAACAAGAAGTCGATCAGGATTAGGCAGACCTTTTAAACTTGCTAAAAGGAATACACAACTGGTGGACAGGGAGGTGTGATCCGAAACAAAAAAAGGAAAGGGTGGGGGCGTCGGCGCGTGAGAGGCGCGACCAGAAATCACGCACGCGGTTGGGTTTCTCTCTTTCCTTTTTTTTTTTTTTGACTTGCCAAACACACAAGGCAGGGGAGGGGGATCAGGGGCCGAGAGATGGTGGCGGCGCTAGGGTTAGACGAAAAGAAAAACAAGGATAGAACACAAAGTAACCAGCAACAATTGAACGCGTAAGCACACAAATTCAACAATGCAAATTATTGAAAGAAAGTGCAAGGCTCAAAAGGGTGCTGGGACAAGGATCTAACCTGATAATAATTTTTTTTGGTTTTGTAGATTGTAGGAAAGGGAGGAACACTAGATAAACTCACCGATCAACCTGGAAACCTGATACCACTTGATAGAGCCGGAGTGCCCGATCTTTCGGCGAGTAGGGATAAATTCGACTTGGCGGAAGAAGACCCTCACGATCCGACTACGACGAGCGAACCCGAAGCGCCAATGCAATCGCTGAACCAACTCCCTGTGGTTACCGACCTTGTTGATGCAAGATCAGCCTGATCACGAAGATCGTTTCCTGTCCGCAATCGAAGAACGAACAAGAAAAGGATGCGAGCAATCTGATTATCTCTCGAAGGTGGAGTTCTGAATACACGAGGACAGCGCTGTTTTGCGCGTGTTCCTGAGTAGCTAAAGCTAGATGTAAACAAAACTCAAGTCTGAATTGAAAAGAAACTTCTCTATAAATAGAGGGAGAGGGGGCGCAGCCCCTAGGGAAGGGCGGCCAGGAGATGGGGCGCCGCCCCTGGTGTCCAGGGCAAAGGGGGAGGGCGCAGCCCTAGGCGCCCACATAAGGGCCTCTGTTGGGCCAGCTTCTATTCTTCTGGGCCTTCATTCTTCAGTAGCATGACGAAGTTCAATTCTCTTGCACGGGCCCGAGTGATTGGCCCAGAAGGTGGCGCCTGGGGTGGAGGTGCATCTGGAGA
Source organism: Panicum virgatum (assembly GCF_016808335.1). Taxonomy (NCBI): domain Eukaryota; kingdom Viridiplantae; phylum Streptophyta; class Magnoliopsida; order Poales; family Poaceae; genus Panicum; species Panicum virgatum. Next base: position 5,691 of record NW_024376539.1, read on the forward strand.
CGCTAGAGAAGGTGCTGCTGGTGTAGACGTACTCGTGGTGTCCTCATCAGTTACGAAACAATCAAAATGCACCCAAACACTATGCAACGCACCAAAACATGAGTTTAGGGTCCAATGGGGTGGATTGGGTGCATTCCTTGCGAAAAATCCCGACGTGATATCGTGGCACAAACTTTTGCATTAATTCCACAAGTTGACCCCATTTTCCACCGAGTTTCATGTAGTTACGAAACGATCCAATATGCACCCAAACACTTTGCAAAGCACCAAAACATGAGTTTAGGGTCCAATGGGGTGGATTGGGTGCGTTCGTTGTGAAAAATCCCGATGTGATATCGTGGCACGAACTTTTGCATTAATTGCACTAGTTCACCACGTTTTGCATCGAGTTTCATGCAGTTACGAATCAATTCCTAATGCATCCCAACACTAGGCAACGCACCAAAACATAAGTTCAGGGTCCAATGGGGCATATCGGGTGCGTTCATTGAAAAAAATCCCGACGTGACTTCGTGGCACGAACTTTTGCATTAATTGCACCAGTTCACATAGTTTTTTATCGAGTTTCATGCAGTTACGAAACGATCCCAAATGCACCCAAACACTATGCAACGCACCAAAACATGAGTTTAGGGTCCAATGGGGTGGATTGGGTGCATTCCTGGCGAAAAATCGCGACGTGATATCGTGGCACGAACTTTTGCATTAATTGCACTAGTTGACCCCATTTTCCACCGAGTTTCATGTAGTTACGAAACGATCCCAAACGCAGCCAAACACTATGCAACTTACGAAAACATGAGTTTAGGGTCCAATGGGGTGGATTGGGTCCGTTCGTTGTGAAAAATCCCGACGTGATATCGTGGCACGAACTTTTGCATTAATTGCACCAGTTGACCCTGTTTTGCATCGAGTTTCATGCAGTTACAAAACAATCCCAAATGCATCCCAACACTTTGCAACACACCAAAACATGAGTTTAGGGTCCAATGCGGTGGATTGGGTGCATTCGTTGAGAAAAATCCTGACATGACTTCGTGGCACGAACTTTTGCATTAATTGCACCAGTGCATCCCGTTTTGAACCGACTTTCATGCCGTTACGAAACGATCCCAAACGCAGCCAAACACTATGCAACTCATGAAAACATGATTTTATGGTCCAATAGAGTGGATTGGGTGCGTTCGTTGCGAAAAATCCCGACATGACTTACGTGGCACGAACTTTTGCATTAATTGCACCATTTCACCCTGTTTTGCACCGAGTTTCATGCAGTTATGCCAAACACAGCCAAACACTATGCAACATACGAAAACATGAGTCTAGGGTCTAATGGTGTGGATTGGGTGCATTCGTTGCGAAAAATCCCGATGTGACTTCGTGGCACGAACTTTTGCAATAATTGCACCAGTTCACCCTGTTTTGCATCGAGTTTCATGCAGGTACGAAACAATCCCTAATGCGTCCCAACACTATGTAACGCACCAAAACATAAGTTCAGGGTCCAATGGGCGTATCGGGTGCGTTCGTTGAAAAAAATCCCGACCTGACTTCGTGGCACGAACTTTTGCATTGATTGCACCAGTTGACCCCGTTTTGCACTGAGTTTCATGCAGTTACGAAACGATCCCAAATGCACCCAAACACTATGCAACACACCAAAACATGAGATTTGGGTGCAATGGGGTGGACTGGGTGCGTTCCTTATGAAAAATCCCGACGTGATATCGTGGCACGAACTTTTGCATTAGCACCAGTTGACCCCGTTTTGCACCGAGTTTCATGTAGTTACGAAACTATCCAATATGCACCCGAACACTATGCAAAGCACCAAAACATGAGTTTAGGGTCCAATGGGTTGGATTGGGTGTGTTCGTTGTGAAAAATCCCGAGGTGATATCGTGGCACGAACTTTTGCATTAATTGCACCAGTTGACCCTGTTTTGCATAGAGTTTCATGCAATTACGAAACAATACCAAATGCATCCCAATACTTTGCAACACACCAAAACATGAGCTTAGGGTCCAATGCGATGGATTGGGTGCATTCGTTGAGAAAAATCCCGACATGACTTTGTGGCATGAACTTTTGCATTAATTGCGGCACCCCGTTTTGAACCGAGTTTCATGCCATTACGAAACGATCCCAAACGCAGCCAAACACTATGCAACTCATGAAAACATGATTTTAGGGTCCAAAAGAGTGGATTGGGTGCGTTCGTTGCGAAAAATCCCAACATGACTTCATGGCACGAACTTTTGCATTAATTGCACCAGTTCACCCTATTTTGTATCAAGTTTCATGCAGTTACGAAACAATCCCTAATGCGTCCCAACACTATGTAACGCACCAAAACATAAGTTCAGGGTCCAATGGGGCGTATCGGGTGCGTTCGTTGAAAAAAAAATCCCGACGTGACTTCGTGGCACGAACTTTTGCATTAATTGCACCAGTTGACCCCATTTTGCACCGAGTTTCATGCAGTTCCAAAACGATCCCAAATGCACCCAAACAATATGCAACGCACCAAAACAAGAGTTTTGGGTCCAATGGGGTGGATTGGGTGCGTTCCTTGCGAAAAATCCTGACGTGATATCGTGGCACGAACTTTTGCATTAATTGCACCAGTTGACCCCGTTTTGCACCGAGTTTCATGCAGTTATGAAACGATCCCAAACGCAGCCAAACACTATGCAACTTACGAAAACATGAGTCTAGGGTCCAATGGAGTGGATTGGGTGCGTTCGTTGCGAAAAATCCCGACGTGACTTCGTGGCACGAACTTTTGCATTAATTGCACTAGTTGACCCTATTTTGCATCGAGTTTCATGCAATTATGAAACAATCCCAAATGCATCCCAACACTTTGCAACACACCAAAACATGAGTTTAGTGTCCAATGCGATGGATTGGGTGCTTTCGTTGAGACAAATCCTGACATGACTTCGTGGCACGAACTTTTGCATTAATTGCACCAGTGCACCCTGTTTTGAACCGAGTTTCATGCAGTTATGCCAAACACAGCCAAACACTATGCAACATACGAAAACATGAGTCTACGGTCTAATGGAGTGGATTGGGTGCATTCGTTGCGAAAAATCCCAATGTGACTTCGTGGCACGAACTTTTGCATTAATTGCACCAGTTCACCCTGTTTTGCATCGAGTTTCCTGTTGTTATGGAACGATCCCAAATGCATCCCAACACTATGCAACGCACCAAAACATGAGTTTAGGGTCTATTGTGGTGGATTGGGTGCGTTTGTTGAAAAAAATCCCGACGTGACTTCATGGCACGAACTTTTGCATTAATTGCACCAGTTGACCCCGTTTTGCACCGAGTTTCATGCAGTTACGAAACAATCAAAATGCACCCAAACACTATGCAACGCACCAAAACATGAGTTTAGGGTCCAATGGGGTGGATTGGGTGCATTCCTTGCGAAAAATCCCGACGTGATATCGTGGCACAAACTTTTGCATTAATTCCACCAGTTGACCCCATTTTCCACCGAGTTTCATGTAGTTACGAAACGATCCAATATGCACCCAAACACTATGCAAAGCACCAAAACATGAGTTTAGGGTCCAATGGGGTGGATTGGGTGCGTTCGTTGTGAAAAATCCCGACGTGATATCGTGGCACGAACTTTTGCATTAATTGCACCAGTTGACCCTGTTTTGCATCGAGTTTCATGCAGTTACGAAACAATCAAAATGCACCCAAACACTATGCAATGCACCAAAACATGAGTTTAGGGTCCAATGGGGTGGATTGGGTGCATTCCTTGCGAAAAATCCCGACGTGATATCGTGGCACAAACTTTTGCATTAATTCCACCAGTTGACCCCATTTTCCACCGAGTTTCATGTAGTTACGAAACGATCCAATATGCACCCAAACACTTTGCAAAGCACCAAAACATGAGTTTAGGGTCCAATGGGGTGGATTGGGTGCGTTCGTTGTGAAAAATCCCGATGTGATATCGTGGCACGAACTTTTGCATTAATTGCACTAGTTCACCACGTTTTGCATCGAGTTTCATGCAGTTACGAATCAATTCCTAATGCATCCCAACACTAGGCAACGCACCAAAACATAAGTTCAGGGTCCAATGGGGCATATCGGGTGCGTTCATTGAAAAAAATCCCGACGTGACTTCGTGGCACGAACTTTTGCATTAATTGCACCAGTTCACACAGTTTTTGCATCGAGTTTCATGCAGTTACGAAACGATCCCAAATGCACCCAAACACTATGCAACGCACCAAAACATGAGTTTAGGGTCCAATGGGGTGGATTGGGTGCATTCCTGGCGAAAAATCGCGACGTGATATCGTGGCACGAACTTTTGCATTAATTGCACCAGTTGACCCCATTTTCCACCGAGTTTCATGTAGTTACGAAACGATCCCAAACGCAGCCAAACACTATGCAACTTACGAAAACATGAGTTTAGGGTCCAATGGGGTGGATTGGGTGCGTTCGTTGTGAAAAATCCCGACGTGATATCGTGGCACGAACTTTTGCATTAATTGCACCAGTTGACCCTGTTTTGCATCGAGTTTCATGCAGTTACAAAACAATCCCAAATGCATCCCAACACTTTGCAACACACCAAAACATGAGTTTAGGGTCCAACGCGGTGGATTGGGTGCATTCGTTGAGAAAAATCCTGACATGACTTCGTGGCACGAACTTTTGCATTAATTGCACCAGTGCATCCCGTTTTGAACCGACTTTCATGCCGTTACGAAACGATCCCAAACGCAGCCAAACACTATGCAACTCATGAAAACATGATTTTAGGGTCCAATAGAGTGGATTGGGTGCGTTCGTTGCGAAAAATCCCGACATGACTTCGTGGCACGAACTTTTGCATTAATTGCACCATTTCACCCTGTTTTGCACCGAGTTTCATGCAGTTATGCCAAACACAGCCAAACACTATGCAACATACGAAAACATGAGTCTAGGGTCTAATGGTGTGGATTGGGTGCATTCGTTGCGAAAAATCCCGATGTGACTTCGTGGCACGAACTTTTGCAATAATTGCACCAGTTCACCCTGTTTTGCATCGAGTTTCATGCAGGTACGAAACAATCCCTAATGCGTCCCAACACTATGTAACGCACCAAAACATAAGTTCAGGGTCCAATGGGCGTATCGGGTGCGTTCGTTGAAAAAAATCCCGACCTGACTTCGTGGCACGAACTTTTGCATTGATTGCACCAGTTGACCCCGTTTTGCACTGAGTTTCATGCAGTTACGAAACGATCCCAAATGCACCCAAACACTATGCAACACACCAAAACATGAGATTTGGGTGCAATGGGGTGGACTGGGTGCGTTCCTTATGAAAAATCCCGACGTGATATCGTGGCACGAACTTTTGCATTAGCACCAGTTGACCCCGTTTTGCACCGAGTTTCATGTAGTTACGAAACTATCCAATATGCACCCGAACACTATGCAAAGCACCAAAACATGAGTTTAGGGTCCAATGGGTTGGATTGGGTGTGTTCGTTGTGAAAAATCCCGAGGTGATATCGTGGCACGAACTTTTGCATTAATTGCACCAGTTGACCCTGTTTTGCATAGAGTTTCATGCAATTACGAAACAATACCAAATGCATCCCAATACTTTGCAACACACCAAAACATGAGCTTAGGGTCCAATGCGATGGATTGGGTGCATTCGTTGAGAAAAATCCCGACATGACTTTGTGGCATGAACTTTTGCATTAATTGCGGCACCCCGTTTTGAACCGAGTTTCATGCCATTACGAAACGATCCCAAACGCAGCCAAACACTATGCAACTCATGAAAACATGATTTTAGGGTCCAAAAGAGTGGATTGGGTGCGTTCGTTGCGAAAAATCCCAACATGACTTCATGGCACGAACTTTTGCATTAATTGCACCAGTTCACCCTATTTTGTATCAAGTTTCATGCAGTTACGAAACAATCCCTAATGCGTCCCAACACTATGTAACGCACCAAAACATAAGTTCAGGGTCCAATGGGGCGTATCGGGTGCGTTCGTTGAAAAAAAAATCCCGACGTGACTTCGTGGCACGAACTTTTGCATTAATTGCACCAGTTGACCCCATTTTGCACCGAGTTTCATGCAGTTCCAAAACGATCCCAAATGCACCCAAACAATATGCAACGCACCAAAACAAGAGTTTTGGGTCCAATGGGGTGGATTGGGTGCGTTCCTTGCGAAAAATCCTGACGTGATATCGTGGCACGAACTTTTGCATTAATTGCACCAGTTGACCCCGTTTTGCACCGAGTTTCATGCAGTTATGAAACGATCCCAAACGCAGCCAAACACTATGCAACTTACGAAAACATGAGTCTAGGGTCCAATGGAGTGGATTGGGTGCGTTCGTTGCGAAAAATCCCGACGTGACTTCGTGGCACGAACTTTTGCATTAATTGCACTAGTTGACCCTATTTTGCATCGAGTTTCATGCAATTATGAAACAATCCCAAATGCATCCCAACACTTTGCAACACACCAAAACATGAGTTTAGTGTCCAATGCGATGGATTGGGTGCTTTCGTTGAGACAAATCCTGACATGACTTCGTGGCACGAACTTTTGCATTAATTGCACCAGTGCACCCTGTTTTGAACCGAGTTTCATGCAGTTATGCCAAACACAGCCAAACACTATGCAACATACGAAAACATGAGTCTACGGTCTAATGGAGTGGATTGGGTGCATTCGTTGCGAAAAATCCCAATGTGACTTCGTGGCACGAACTTTTGCATTAATTGCACCAGTTCACCCTGTTTTGCATCGAGTTTCCTGTTGTTATGGAACGATCCCAAATGCATCCCAACACTATGCAACGCACCAAAACATGAGTTTAGGGTCTATTGTGGTGGATTGGGTGCGTTTGTTGAAAAAAATCCCGACGTGACTTCATGGCACGAACTTTTGCATTAATTGCACCAGTTGACCCCGTTTTGCACCGAGTTTCATGCAGTTACGAAACAATCAAAATGCACCCAAACACTATGCAACGCACCAAAACATGAGTTTAGGGTCCAATGGGGTGGATTGGGTGCATTCCTTGCGAAAAATCCCGACGTGATATCGTGGCACAAACTTTTGCATTAATTCCACCAGTTGACCCCATTTTCCACCGAGTTTCATGTAGTTACGAAACGATCCAATATGCACCCAAACACTATGCAAAGCACCAAAACATGAGTTTAGGGTCCAATGGGGTGGATTGGGTGCGTTCGTTGTGAAAAATCCCGACGTGATATCGTGGCACGAACTTTTGCATTAATTGCACCAGTTGACCCTGTTTTGCATCGAGTTTCATGCAGTTACGAAACAATCAAAATGCACCCAAACACTATGCAACGCACCAAAACATGAGTTTAGGGTCCAATGGGGTGGATTGGGTGCATTCCTTGCGAAAAATCCCGACGTGATATCGTGGCACAAACTTTTGCATTAATTCCACCAGTTGACCCCATTTTCCACCGAGTTTCATGTAGTTACGAAACGATCCAATATGCACCCAAACACTTTGCAAAGCACCAAAACATGAGTTTAGGGTCCAATGGGGTGGATTGGGTGCGTTCGTTGTGAAAAATCCCGATGTGATATCGTGGCACGAACTTTTGCATTAATTGCACTAGTTCACCACGTTTTGCATCGAGTTTCATGCAGTTACGAATCAATTCCTAATGCATCCCAACACTAGGCAACGCACCAAAACATAAGTTCAGGGTCCAATGGGGCATATCGGGTGCGTTCATTGAAAAAAATCCCGACGTGACTTCGTGGCACGAACTTTTGCATTAATTGCACCAGTTCACACAGTTTTTGCATCGAGTTTCATGCAGTTACGAAACGATCCCAAATGCACCCAAACACTATGCAACGCACCAAAACATGAGTTTAGGGTCCAATGGGGTGGATTGGGTGCATTCCTAGCGAAAAATCGCGACGTGATATCGTGGCACGAACTTTTGCATTAATTGCACCAGTTGACCCCATTTTCCACCGAGTTTCATGTAGTTACGAAACGATCCCAAACGCAGCCAAACACTATGCAACTTACGAAAACATGAGTTTAGGGTCCAATGGGGTGGATTGGGTGCGTTCGTTGTGAAAAATCCCGACGTGATATCGTGGCACGAACTTTTGCATTAATTGCACCAGTTGACCCTGTTTTGCATCGAGTTTCATGCAGTTACAAAACAATCCCAAATGCATCCCAACACTTTGCAACACACCAAAACATGAGTTTAGGGTCCAACGCGGTGGATTGGGTGCATTCGTTGAGAAAAATGCTGACATGACTTCGTGGCACGAACTTTTGCATTAATTGCACCAGTGCATCCCGTTTTGAACCGACTTTCATGCCGTTACGAAACGATCCCAAACGCAGCCAAACACTATGCAACTCATGAAAACATGATTTTAGGGTCCAATAGAGTGGATTGGGTGCGTTCGTTGCGAAAAATCCCGACATGACTTCGTGGCACGAACTTTTGCATTAATTGCACCATTTCACCCTGTTTTGCACCGAGTTTCATGCAGTTATGCCAAACACAGCCAAACACTATGCAACATACGAAAACATGAGTCTAGGGTCTAATGGTGTGGATTGGGTGCATTCGTTGCGAAAAATCCCGATGTGACTTCGTGGCACGAACTTTTGCAATAATTGCACCAGTTCACCCTGTTTTGCATCGAGTTTCATGCAGGTACGAAACAATCCCTAATGCGTCCCAACACTATGTAACGCACCAAAACATAAGTTCAGGGTCCAATGGGCGTATCGGGTGCGTTCGTTGAAAAAAATCCCGACCTGACTTCGTGGCACGAACTTTTGCATTGATGGTACCAGTTGACCCCGTTTTGCACTGAGTTTCATGCAGTTACGAAACGATCCCAAATGCACCCAAACACTATGCAACACACCAAAACATGAGATTTGGGTGCAATGGTTTGGACTGGGTGCGTTCCTTATGAAAAATCCCGACGTGATATCGTGGCACGAACTTTTGCATTAGCACCAGTTGACCCCGTTTTGCACCGAGTTTCATGTAGTTACGAAACTATCCAATATGCACCCGAACACTATGCAAAGCACCAAAACATGAGTTTAGGGTCCAATGGGTTGGATTGGGTGTGTTCGTTGTGAAAAATCCCGAGGTGATATCGTGGCACGAACTTTTGCATTAATTGCACCAGTTGACCCTGTTTTGCATAGAGTTTCATGCAATTACGAAACAATACCAAATGCATCCCAATACTTTGCAACACACCAAAACATGAGCTTAGGGTCCAATGCGATGGATTGGGTGCATTCGTTGAGAAAAATCCCGACATGACTTTGTGGCATGAACTTTTGCATTAATTGCGGCACCCCGTTTTGAACCGAGTTTCATGCCATTACGAAACGATCCCAAACGCAGCCAAACACTATGCAACTCATGAAAACATGATTTTAGGGTCCAAAAGAGTGGATTGGGTGCGTTCGTTGCGAAAAATCCCAACATGACTTCATGGCACGAACTTTTGCATTAATTGCACCAGTTCACCCTATTTTGTATCAAGTTTCATGCAGTTACGAAACAATCCCTAATGCGTCCCAACACTATGTAACGCACCAAAACATAAGTTCAGGGTCCAATGGGGCGTATCGGGTGTGTTCGTTGAAAAAAAAATCCCGACGTGACTTCGTGGCACGAACTTTTGCATTAATTGCACCAGTTGACCCCATTTTGCACCGAGTTTCATGCAGTTCCAAAACGATCCCAAATGCACCCAAACAATATGCAACGCACCAAAACAAGAGTTTTGGGTCCAATGGGGTGGATTGGGTGCGTTCCTTGCGAAAAATCCCGACGTGATATCGTGGCACGAACTTTTGCATTAATTGCACCAGTTGACCCCGTTTTGCACCGAGTTTCATGCAGTTATGAAACGATCCCAAACGCAGCCAAACACTATGCAACTTACGAAAACATGAGTCTAGGGTCCAATGGAGTGGATTGGGTGCGTTCGTTGCGAAAAATCCCGACGTGACTTCGTGGCACGAACTTTTGCATTAATTGCACTAGTTGACCCTATTTTGCATCGAGTTTCATGCAATTATGAAACAATCCCAAATGCATCCCAACACTTTGCAACACACCAAAACATGAGTTTAGTGTCCAATGCGATGGATTGGGTGCTTTCGTTGAGACAAATCCTGACATGACTTCGTGGCACGAACTTTTGCATTAATTGCACCAGTGCACCCTGTTTTGAACCGAGTTTCATGCAGTTATGCCAAACACAGCCAAACACTATGCAACATACGAAAACATGAGTCTACGGTCTAATGGAGTGGATTGGGTGCATTCGTTGCGAAAAATCCCGATGTGACTTCGTGGCACGAACTTTTGCATTAATTGCACCAGTTCACCCTGTTTTGCATCGAGTTTCCTGTTGTTATGGAACGATCCCAAATGCATCCCAACACTATGCAACGCACCAAAACATGAGTTTAGGGTCTATTGTGGTGGATTGGGTGCGTTTGTTGAAAAAAATCCCGACGTGACTTCATGGCACGAACTTTTGCATTAATTGCACCAGTTGACCCCGTTTTGCACCGAGTTTCATGCAGTTACGAAACAATCAAAATGCACCCAAACACTATGCAACGCACCAAAACATGAGTTTAGGGTCCAATGGGGTGGATTGGGTGCATTCCTTGCGAAAAATCCCGACGTGATATCGTGGCACAAACTTTTGCATTAATTCCACCAGTTGACCCCATTTTCCACCGAGTTTCATGTAGTTACGAAACGATCCAATATGCACCCAAACACTATGCAAAGCACCAAAACATGAGTTTAGGGTCCAATGGGGTGGATTGGGTGCGTTCGTTGTGAAAAATCCCGACGTGATATCGTGGCACGAACTTTTGCATTAATTGCACCAGTTGACCCTGTTTTGCATCGAGTTTCATGCAGTTACGAAACAATCAAAATGCACCCAAACACTATGCAACGCACCAAAACATGAGTTTAGGGTCCAATGGGGTGGATTGGGTGCATTCCTTGCGAAAAATCCCGACGTGATATCGTGGCACAAACTTTTGCATTAATTCCACCAGTTGACCCCATTTTCCACCGAGTTTCATGTAGTTACGAAACGATCCAATATGCACCCAAACACTTTGCAAAGCACCAAAACATGAGTTTAGGGTCCAATGGGGTGGATTGGGTGCGTTCGTTGTGAAAAATCCCGATGTGATATCGTGGCACGAACTTTTGCATTAATTGCACTAGTTCACCACGTTTTGCATCGAGTTTCATGCAGTTACGAATCAATTCCTAATGCATCCCAACACTAGGCAACGCACCAAAACATAAGTTCAGGGTCCAATGGGGCATATCGGGTGCGTTCATTGAAAAAATCCCGACGTGACTTCGTGGCACGAACTTTTGCATTAATTGCACCAGTTCACACAGTTTTTGCATCGAGTTTCATGCAGTTACGAAACGATCCCAAATGCACCCAAACACTATGCAACGCACCAAAACATGAGTTTAGGGTCCAATGGGGTGGATTGGGTGCATTCCTGGCGAAAAATCGCGACGTGATATCGTGGCACGAACTTTTGCATTAATTGCACCAGTTGACCCCATTTTCCACCGAGTTTCATGTAGTTACGAAACGATCCCAAACGCAGCCAAACACTATGCAACTTACGAAAACATGAGTTTAGGGTCCAATGGGGTGGATTGGGTGCGTTCGTTGTGAAAAATCCCGACGTGATATCGTGGCACGAACTTTTGCATTAATTGCACCAGTTGACCCTGTTTTGCATCGAGTTTCATGCAGTTACAAAACAATCCCAAATGCATCCCAACACTTTGCAACACACCAAAACATGAGTTTAGGGTCCAACACGGTGGATTGGGTGCATTCGTTGAGAAAAATCCTGACATGACTTCGTGGCACGAACTTTTGCATTAATTGCACCAATGCATCCCGTTTTGAACCGACTTTCATGCCGTTACGAAACGATCCCAAACGCAGCCAAACACTATGCAACTCATGAAAACATGATTTTAGGGTCCAATAGAGTGGATTGGGTGCGTTCGTTGCGAAAAATCCCGACATGACTTCGTGGCACGAACTTTTGCATTAATTGCACCATTTCACCCTGTTTTGCACCGAGTTTCATGCAGTTATGCCAAACACAGCCAAACACTATGCAACATACGAAAACATGAGTCTAGGGTCTAATGGTGTGGATTGGGTGCATTCGTTGCGAAAAATCCCGATGTGACTTCGTGGCACGAACTTTTGCAATAATTGCACCAGTTCACCCTGTTTTGCATCGAGTTTCATGCAGGTACGAAACAATCCCTAATGCGTCCCAACACTATGTAACGCACCAAAACATAAGTTCAGGGTCCAATGGGCGTATCGGGTGCGTTCGTTGAAAAAAATCCCGACCTGACTTCGTGGCACGAACTTTTGCATTGATTGCACCAGTTGACCCCGTTTTGCACTGAGTTTCATGCAGTTACGAAACGATCCCAAATGCACCCAAACACTATGCAACACACCAAAACATGAGATTTGGGTGCAATGGGGTGGACTGGGTGCGTTCCTTATGAAAAATCCCGACGTGATATCGTGGCACGAACTTTTGCATTAGCACCAGTTGACCCCGTTTTGCACCGAGTTTCATGTAGTTACGAAACTATCCAATATGCACCCGAACACTATGCAAAGCACCAAAACATGAGTTTAGGGTCCAATGGGTTGGATTGGGTGTGTTCGTTGTGAAAAATCCCGAGGTGATATCGTGGCACGAACTTTTGCATTAATTGCACCAGTTGACCCTGTTTTGCATCGAGTTTCATGCAATTACGAAACAATCCCAAATGCATCCCAATACTTTGCAACACACCAAAACATGAGCTTAGGGTCCAATGCGATGGATTGGGTGCATTCGTTGAGAAAAATCCCGACATGACTTTGTGGCACGAACTTTTGCATTAATTGCAGCACCCCGTTTTGAACCGAGTTTCATGCCATTACGAAACGATCCCAAACGCAGCCAAACACTATGCAACTCATGAAAACATGATTTTAGGGTCCAAAAGAGTGGATTGGGTGCGTTCGTTGCGAAAAATCCCAACATGACTTCATGGCACGAACTTTTGCATTAATTGCACCAGTTCACCCTATTTTGTATCAAGTTTCATGCAGTTACGAAACAATCCCTAATGCGTCCCAACACTATGTAACGCACCAAAACATAAGTTCAGGGTCCAATGGGGCGTATCGGGTGCGTTCGTTGAAAAAAAAATCCCGACGTGACTTCGTGGCACGAACTTTTGCATTAATTGCACCAGTTGACCCCATTTTGCACCGAGTTTCATGCAGTTCCAAAACGATCCCAAATGCACCCAAACAATATGCAACGCACCAAAACAAGAGTTTTGGGTCCAATGGGGTGGATTGGGTGCGTTCCTTGCGAAAAATCCCGACGTGATATCGTGGCACGAACTTTTGCATTAATTGCACCAGTTGACCCCGTTTTGCACCGAGTTTCATGCAGTTATGAAACGATCCCAAACGCAGCCAAACACTATGCAACTTACGAAAACATGAGTCTAGGGTCCAATGGAGTGGATTGGGTGCGTTCGTTGCGAAAAATCCCGACGTGACTTCGTGGCACGAACTTTTGCATTAATTGCACTAGTTGACCCTATTTTGCATCGAGTTTCATGCAATTATGAAACAATCCCAAATGCATCCCAACACTTTGCAACACACCAAAACATGAGTTTAGTGTCCAATGCGATGGATTGGGTGCATTCGTTGAGAAAAATCCCGACATGACTTCGTGGCACGAACTTTTGCATTAATTGCACCAGTGCACCCTGTTTTGAACCGAGTTTCATGCAGTTATGCCAAACACAGCCAAACACTATGCAACATACGAAAACATGAGTCTACGGTCTAATGGAGTGGATTGGGTGCATTCGTTGCGAAAAATCCCGACGTGACTTCGGGGCACGAACTTTTGCATTAATTGCACCAGTTGACCCTGTTTTGCACCGAGTTTCATGTAGTTACGAAACGATCCAATATGCACCCAAACACTATGCAAAGCTCCAAAACATGAGTTTAGGGTCCAATGGGGTGGATTGGGTGCGTTCGTTGTGAAAAATCCCGACATGATATCGTGGCACGAACTTTTGCATTAATTGCACCAGTTGACCCTGTTTTGCATCGAGTTTCATGCAATTACGAAACAATCCCAAATGCATCCCAACACTTTGCTACACACCAAAACATGAGTTTAGGGTCCAATGCGGTGGATTGGGTTCATTTGTTGAGAAAAATCCCGACATGACTTCGTGGCACAAACTTTTGCATTAATTGCACCAGTGCGCCCCGTTTTGAACCGAGTTTCATGCCGTTACGAAAGGATCCCAAACACAGCCAAAGACTATGCAACTAATGAAAACATGATTTTAGGGTCAAATAGAGTGGATTGGGTGAGTTCGATGCGAAAAATCCCGACATGACTTTGCGGCACGAACTTTTGCATTAATTGCACCATTTCACCCCGTTTTGCACCGAGTTTCATGCTGTTATGCCAAACACAGCCAAACACTATGCAACTTACGAAAACATGAGTCTAGGGTCTAATGGAGTGGATTGGGTGCTTTCGTTGCGAAAAATCCCGACGTGACTTCGTGGCACGAACTTTTGCATTAATTGCACCACTTCACCCTATTTTGCATCGAGTTTCATGCAGTTACGAAACAATCCCTAATGCGTCCCAACACTATGTAACTTACCAAAACATAAGTTCAGGGTCCAATTGGGCGTATCGGGTGCGTTCGTCGAAAAAAAATCCCGACGTGACTTCGTGGCACGAACTTTTGCATTAATTGCACCAGTTGACCCTGTTTTGCACCGAGATTCATGCAGTTCTGAAACGATCCCAAATGCACCCAAACAATATGCAACGCACCAAAACAAGAGTTTTGGGTCCAATGGGGTGGATTGGGTGCGTTCCTTGCGAAAAATCCCGACGTGATATCGTGTGATGGAACCCGCTGGGGTTTGCTCCCGATCTTTCGATGAGAGTGGGGGATAACTCGATTTGAGGAGGATCGACGTTGTGCTGCCCGACTACAACACCACAAGGGCTGCGCTGCGCCTTAGCGACAGTTACACCGCCTCCAATTTGTGTTGTTCTTGCTGTGCCAAGAACAACCTTGAACCTGCAAGCAAATCGAAGAACAAGCAAGAACAAGTGGACAAGCAAACAGCACACAGACCTTGCCCAAAGGATAAATCCGATACACACGAAGTTGGGGTTCTGAATCAAGCAAATCGGGTGGTCTAATCGACACACGCGTTTACAAGGAAGTAGCAGCAGCTAAACTTACAACCAAACAAAACCCAAGTCTCAAATGGTGGCTGCTGGTGGTTTATATAGGTGGGGGAGCAGCCAAGAGGCGTGGGGGGTGTAAACCCTAACTTAAAATGGGCCCCTAGTGGGCTGAACTAGATACAAGGGCCTCAGCCCAAGACTGGAAGACTGAACGTCATTTTGGCGATTCTGCTTAGCTCCTTTGGAATTTCATCTTGAGGTTGGATCCATCTGAAAGTAGACTTCAGGAGCTTTCCAACAAGTACTCATGGGCTTCAAACAATATTCAGAGCTAAGAGTTATGGCCTTCCGAAGTTGCCCCTTCCTGGAGGTCCGAACTGGTATGGTCCGATCTGATCATCCACACTCGCTTTCTTGTCGTGTTTGCTCTCCCTCCAATCTGGTTCATGTCCCAAGTTCCTAAGAATAAGAAAAGCATCACAAGAATTTAGTAGTACCCCATTCATGGATGATGGTTTATGGACAGCGAGGAACGAGTTTACCTGATAATTTAGCTCTCGTGCACGAGCTCTTGTCATTGGTCCTTGCTGCGTAGTAGGCATGGGTGTATCATTGGGAGGGATGTCCTCATCATCCTCCCCTTCTTGCATTTGAGTCGTCCTCGACTCAAGTTCATCTTCCTCACCCAAATATGGTTTCAAATCTGTAATGTTAAATGTGGGGCTAACCCCAAAATCTGCAGGCAACTCAAGTTTGTATGCATTATCATTGATCTTAGCTACAACTTTAAAAGGGCCATCAGCTCTCGGAAGCAACTTTGACTTCCTCAAATCAGGAAACCGATCCTTTCTCAAGTTCAGCCAAACCAAATCACCTGGTTCAAAAGTGACATGCTTCTTTCCTCTGCTACCAGCAAGTTTATATTTAGCATTTATGGTTTCTATGGTCTCCTTTGTGGTCTCATGCATTTTCAACATCAACTCACCACGTTGTTTAGCATCAAAATTCAATCTCTCAGAAGTTGGTAGAGGCAGCAAATCAATAGGGGCTCGAGGCACAAAACCATAAACAATCTCAAAAGGGCTCTTTTTAGTAGTAGAATGTTGTGAACGGTTGTAAGCAAACTCAACATGAGGCAAACATTCTTCCCACATTTTTATGTTCTTTTTCAAAATAGCCCTAAGCATGGTAGATAAAGTTCTATTCACAACCTCAGTTTGTCCATCAGTTTGGGGATGACATGTAGTGGAAAATAGCAGCTTAGTACCTAATTTAGCCCACAAAGTTCTCCAAAAATGACTAAGAAATTTTGCATCACGATCTGAAACAATTGTGTTTGGTAGACCATGCAAACGAACAATTTCACGAAAGAACAAATCAGCAACATGAGTAGCATCATCGGTCTTATGACATGGTATGAAATGTGCCATCTTAGAAAATCTATCCACAACCACAAAAACACTATCCCTCCCCTTCTTTGTTCTAGGCAGTCCTAAAACAAAGTCCATTGAAATATCCTCCCATGGTGCATTTGGAACAGGTAGAGGCATGTACAAACCATGAGGATTAAGGCGTGACTTAGCTTTTTGGCATGTTGTGCAGCGAGCAACAAATCTCTCCACGTCCCTCCGCATCTTGGGCCAAAAGAAATGATCAGCAAGGATGTCTTCTGTCTTCTTCACACCAAAGTGTCCCATCAGCCCTCCTCCATGTGCTTCCTGCAGTAATAACAAACGCACGGAGCTAGCTGGAATGCATAGCTTGTTAGCTCTAAAAACAAACCCACCAGTTAGGACAAATTTGTTCCAAGTTTTCCCCTCCTTACAGTTCAGCAACACATCCTTAAAATCATCATCATGAGCATATTGTGCTTTAATCGTTTCCAAGCCGAAAATTTTGCAATCAAGTTGGGACAGCATAGTGTAACGCCTAGACAAAGCATCAGCAATGACATTCTCCTTCCCTTTCTTGTGTTTGATGACATAAGGGAAAGATTCAATGAATTCAACCCATTTAGCATGCCTACGATTCAGTTTTGCTTGACTTCGAATGTGTTTTAAGGACTCATGATCAGAATGTATAACAAACTCTTTGGGCCACAAATAGTGCTGCCAAGTTTCCAAAGTTCGAACTAAAGCAAGCAATTCCTTATCGTAAGTAGAATAGTTCAAGCTAGGTCCACTCAATTTCTCACTGAAATATGCTACAGGCTTACCATCTTGCAGCAGCACGCCACCCAACCCAATTCCACTAGCATCACATTCAAGTTCAAATGTTTTATTGAAATCTGGAAGTTGGAGCAAGGGTGCATGAGTTAACTTATCTTTGAGCACGCTGAAAGCATCCTGTTGAGCTGCAGCCCAAGTGAAGGTTGTACCCTTCTTAGTGAGTTCATGCAACGGGGCTGCAATGGTGCTAAAGTCCTTCACAAAGCGACGATAAAATCCAGCAAGTCCTAGAAAGCTTCGCACTTGGGTGACCGTTGTGGGAACTGGCCAGCTATGAATGGCTTCAACCTTGGCTTGATCGACTTTAATTCCCTGCGGTGTCACAACATAGCCAAGAAAAGAGACTCGATCTGTGCAAAAGGTGCACTTCTCAAGGTTACCAAACAAATGTGCATCACGGAGAGCATCCAAAACAGCACACAAATGATCAAGATGGTCTTCTAGTGATTTGCTATAGATCAGAATGTCATCAAAATATACCACAACAAATCTGCCAATGAAAGCACGTAAAACTTCATTCATTAATCTCATGAAAGTGCTGGGTGCATTAGTGAGACCAAAAGGCATGACTAACCACTCATATAGACCGAATTTAGTTTTAAACGCTGTTTTCCATTCATCTCCTAACTTCATGCGAATCTGGTGGTAACCACTACGCAAATCAATTTTCGAGAACACAATTGAGCCACTCAATTCATCAAGCATATCATCTAGCCTAGGGATAGGATGACGATATCTGATAGTTATGTTATTAATCGCTCGGCAATCTACACACATGCGCCAAGATCCATCTTTCTTAGGAACCAAAAGGATAGGAACAGCGCAGGGGCTCAGGGACTCACGCACGTAACCTTTGTCGAGCAATTCTTGCACTTGGCGCTGAATTTCTTTAGTTTCTTCAGGGTTGGTCCTGTATGGTGCACGATTGGGCAAGGAGGCCCCGGGAATAAGGTCAATCTGGTGCTCAATCCCACGAATTGGTGGCAGCCCCGGTGGCACCTCCTTTGGAAAAACATCCGCATACTCCTGCAAAAGTTTAGTGACAACAGGGGGCAAGGAAAGAGGTATGTCCTGAAGTGAAAACAAGGTTTGTTTGCAAATCAAGGCATAGCAAACAGCAGTGGTAGTATCAATCTCATCCAAATCAGATTTAGTAGCAATGAAACATGCCCCTTTCAGCTTGATCTCATTTCTGTTATCATGAACAGATTTGGCACTTCTCTTTTTGTGCTTCTCAAGTTCGTTTGCCACAATCTGATTTTCACTTTTAGCCTGTTCCTGATTCTTCATTTTACTAGCTCTAGTAAGTTCATCTTTTAAAATTGCTTCAGGAGACATTGGATGCAACACAATCCTTTTATCATGGTGTTGGAAGGAATACTGATTTGATCTACCATGATGCATAGAATCTTTATCAAATTGCCATGGCCTTCCTAGCAGAATACTACATGCTTGCATTGGCACAACATCACATTCAACAACATCTTTATAGGATCCGATGGCAAGATTAATTCGCACAAGTTTTGTTACCTTTGCCTTACCGGTGTTATTCAGCCATTGAATGCAATATGGATGCGGGTGTGGTTGGGTGGTAAGCGCAAGCTTCCCCACCATGTCGCTGCTGGCCAAGTTGTTGCAGCTACCTCCATCGATGATCACTCGACACGAACGCTCTTTGATGACACACTTTGTTTGGAACAATGTGTGCTGCTGATTTTGCTCCGCTTTCTCCATTTGTGCGCTCAGCACACGCTGCACAATTAGGCTCTCATAGCGGTCGGCTTCAGCTGCATTAATATGTTCTTCCGAGCAGCCCTCACTTCCTGCATGGTCAGCCGCAAGCAATGCAAGTATATCTTCATCAAGTTCACTAGCAGATGAGTACTCACCATCATTTTTTACCACCAAAACACGCTTGCTTGGGCAGTCACGCATGACATGTCCAAATCCCTTGCAGCGGTGGCACTGAACATCTCTTGTTCTACCTGTGGATGCCACCGATGAAGTGGTTGCAGCAGGTTTTTGCGTTGTCTTTGCTGCTGAATTTGCAGGGTTGTCACGAGGCTTGTCGCTAGAAGGTGGGGCTGCTGTTCGAGCTGACGATGAATAAGGTGCAGCAACACGTCCAGTTGATGGAATGCTTGAGCGGGGCTGCGTGGAAAAATTCCTCCCTGCAGAAATGTTAGTCCTGGTACTTGCACGTCGTCCCTGCACTTCCCTTTCAGCTTTGCAAGCAAGATGGAACAAACGGGTTATGTTAGTGTACTCTTTATAAGCAAGGATGTCCTGAATTTCCCGGTTTAACCCGCCCAAAAATCTAGCCATAGCAGGTTCCACATCCTCCTCTAAATTGCAGCGTAGCATGCCCATTTGCAGCTCTTGATAGTATTCTTCTACACTTTTAGTACCTTGTTTTAACTGCTGCAGCTGGTTTAAAAGATCACGTGCATAGTAAGATGGAACAAATCTAGCCCTCATAATCCGTTTCAAAGCATCCCAAGTTTGTGGCATGTTATTAGGATTTTTCTTGCTATGTTCTATCCACCAAACGGAAGCAAAATCAGTGAATTCACTAGTTGCAGCCCTAACACATGCATTTTCAGGAAAATCATGACAAGTAAATTTTTGTTCAACAGCCATCTCCCAAGTAAGATAAGCATCTGGATCATATTTACCATCAAAAGAGGGTATCTTAAATTTTATCTTACTGAAAGCAATGTCATTGTTATGTACCTCATGTGGACGTTGTCCACCCATACCTCGACGGTTACGACGTAGATGTCGCTGGCCTCGATCCTCAACTTCGGTGTCAGCAGCATAATCAGCACCTGAATTTTTTGCGCCGTCCTCATCCTCTTCGCCACGTCCTCTATGCTGATCATTCGTCTTCGCGTGGAGCTCATCAAAGCGCCTTAGAAGAGCAGCGAGACTCTTGTCCACGCGAGCAACCGTCGTCTCCAAACCTGCAAGCTTGGTGTTGTTGGAAATCTGTGCGGCCTCCATTTGCCCAATCTTCTCATTTATCACCTGCAAATCATTATCAATTCCAAGGGTGTACTCCCTCACTTGCTTTTGAAAATGCTGTACAATGCCTTTGGTGCGAGGTGTAAGCAGACCTCCACCATCCTCATCCTCACTCCCTACACCTGCCATGGTTAGCTTGCAGCAAACAAAGTCACAAGAAGTTGCCTACCAACTAAAGGAAATAGGTGGTGGCACACTATATGTTCACTCACACTTAGCCATTCAAGTTCTTACATGTTCTTACCAAGCAAGGCAGGAGGTGTCGGCAGCCAGCAAGAACAACACAAATGGTTACACAAGCACAACCCCGTGATGTAGTAGATAATTTGTGGAGCTATAGGTGGCTGCAAACAAGGCAAATCAAGGTACAGCTAGAACCACATTAGTCAAAGCAAGTTGAATAGACATTCATTGATGGTCCTATGCTGGTCCTAGTGCCAAATCAAGCTAGAGACGTGAGCCCGAACACAAATGTTGTCACACACCAAGACAGCAAGGAATGCAAGAAAACAACAGCTCTATTCCCTTCACTTTTTTTTTCTCTTCTCTTCTCTTTTTTTTTGCTCTTTCTTTTTCAGGGGCTAAAACTCTTTTGAAAACCCCAACAATCCAAACAAAGGGATTGCTGCACACAACTCCTTTGAAATCAGTTCCAACGTCTCAACTTTCAGACAGCAGGTCGCGAATCTCAAGTGCTATTGCGACGAGCTCAGAAGGAGTTAGGGAGCAAATTTAGATCCGTTGGAAAGAACACGAGATAACCTTTCCAGATTGTATTTAAACATTTGAATCGGACATGTAACACAAGATATAGGACTGTTTTCTTCCAGTGCTCAGATCTGGGAAGATGGATTCGTGGTGGCAGAAATGACAGCGGAAATATGAATAGATTTGGTGGATCTCGTGGTGACTAAAACGTGACCAGAACTCAAAACTCTAAAGATTGAACCACTAAGAACCAGCAACTAGCCCAAACAATGCAACTGAAAACTCAACAAGCAAAGAACTAAGCAGAACAGCAAAAGCTCAAACTTGTTGGTGGGATTTTCAGATCTAGCCTATTTTTGTGTAGTTTTCTGGACTGTAGGTAAAGGAATGGGTAGAATCTCTCACCGAAAAAAACCTTGCTCTGATTACCACATGATGGAACCCGCTGGGGTTTGCTCCCGATCTTTCGATGAGAGTGGGGGATAACTCGATTTGAGGAGGATCGACGTTGTGCTGCCCGACTACAACACCACAAGGGCTGCGCTGCGCCTTAGCGACAGTTACACCGCCTCCAATTTGTGTTGTTCTTGCTGTGCCAAGAACAACCTTGAACCTGCAAGCAAATCGAAGAACAAGCAAGAACAAGTGGACAAGCAAACAGCACACAGACCTTGCCCAAAGGATAAATCCGATACACACGAAGTTGGGGTTCTGAATCAAGCAAATCGGGTGGTCTAATCGACACACGCGTTTACAAGGAAGTAGCAGCAGCTAAACTTACAACCAAACAAAACCCAAGTCTCAAATGGTGGCTGCTGGTGGTTTATATAGGTGGGGGAGCAGCCAAGAGGCGTGGGGGGTGTAAACCCTAACTTAAAATGGGCCCCTAGTGGGCTGAACTAGATACAAGGGCCTCAGCCCAAGACTGGAAGACTGAACGTCATTTTGGCGATTCTGCTTAGCTCCTTTGGAATTTCATCTTGAGGTTGGATCCATCTGAAAGTAGACTTCAGGAGCTTTCCAACAAGTACTCATGGGCTTCAAACAATATTCAGAGCTAAGAGTTATGGCCTTCCGAAGTTGCCCCTTCCTGGAGGTCCGAACTGGTATGGTCCGATCTGATCATCCACACTCGCTTTCTTGTCGTGTTTGCTCTCCCTCCAATCTGGTTCATGTCCCAAGTTCCTAAGAATAAGAAAAGCATCACAAGAATTTAGTAGTACCCCATTCATGGATGATGGTTTATGGACAGCGAGGAACGAGTTTACCTGATAATTTAGCTCTCGTGCACGAGCTCTTGTCATTGGTCCTTGCTGCGTAGTAGGCATGGGTGTATCATTGGGAGGGATGTCCTCATCATCGTGGCACGAACTTTTGCATTAATTACACCAGTTGACCCTGTTTTGCATCGAGTTTCAGGCAGTTACGAAACGATCCCAAATGCATCCCAACACTATGCAACGCACCAAAACATGAGTTTAGGGTCCAATGTGGCGGATTGGGTGCGTTTGTAGAAAAAAATCCCGACGTGACTTCGTGGCACGAACTTTTGCACTAATTGCACCAGTTGACGTCGTTTTGCACTGAGTTTCATGCAGTTACCAAACGATCCCAAATGCACCCAAACACTATGCAACGCACCAAAACATGAGTTTGGGGTCCAATGGGGTGGATTGGGTGCGTTCGTTGTGAAAAATCCCGACGTGATATCGTGGCACGAACTTTTGCATTTATTGCACCAGTTGACCCTATTTTGCATCGAGTTTCATGCAGTTACGAAACGATCCCAAATGCATCGCAACACTTTGCAACACACCAAAACATGAGTTTAGGGTCCAATGTGGTGGATTGGGTGCGTTCGTTGCGAAAAATCCCGACATGACTTTGTGGCACGAACTTTTGCATTAATTGCAACAGTGCACCTCGTTTTGCACCGAGTTTCTTGCCGTTACGAAACAATCCCAAACGCAGCCAAACACTATGCAACTTATGAAAACATGAGTCTAGGGTCCAATGGAGTGGATTGGGTGCGTTCGATGCGAAAAATCCCGACGTGACATCGTGGCACGAACTTCTGCATTAATTGCACCATTTCACCCCATTTTGCACCGAGTTTAATGCAGTAATGAAATGATCCCAAACGCAGCCAAACACTATGCAACTTATGAAAACATGAGTCTAGGGTCCAATGGAGTGGATTGGGTGCGTTCGTTGCGAAAAATCCCGACGTGACTTCGTGGCACAAAATTTTTCATTAATTGCACCAGTTCACCCTGTTTTGCATCGAGTTTCATGCAGTTACGAAACAATCCCTAATGCGTCCTAACACTATGCAACGCACCAAAACATAAGTTCAGGGTCCAATGGGGCGTATCGGGTGCGTTTGTTGAAAAAAATTCCGACGTGACTTCGTGGCACGAACTTTTGCATTAATTGCACCATAGCACCCCGTTTTGAACCGAGTTTCATGCCGTTACGAAAGGATCCCAAACGCAGCCAAACACTATGCAACTAATGAAAACATGATTTTAGGGTCAAATAGAGTGGATTGGGTGAGTTCGATGCGAAAAATCCCGACATGACTTCGTGGCACGAACTTTTGCATTAATTGCACCATTTCACCCCGTTTTGCACCGAGTTTCATGCTGTTATGCCAAACACAGCCAAACACTATGCAACTTACGAAAACATGAGTCTAGGGTCTAATGGAGTGGATTGGGTGCTTTCGTTGCGAAAAATCCCGACGTGACTTCGTGGCACGAACTTTTGCATTAATTGCACCACTTCACCCTATTTTGCATCGAGTTTCATGCAGTTACGAAACAATCCCTAATGCGTCCCAACACTATGTAACTTACCAAAACATAAGTTCAGGGTCCAATTGGGCGTATCGGGTGCGTTCGTCGAAAAAAAATCCCGACGTGACTTCGTGGCACGAACTTTTGCATTAATTGCACCAGTTGACCCTGTTTTGCACCGAGATTCATGCAGTTCTGAAACGATCCCAAATGCACCCAAACAATATGCAACGCACCAAAACAAGAGTTTTGGGTCCAATGGGGTGGATTGGGTGCGTTCCTTGCGAAAAATCCCGACGTGATATCGTGGCACGAACTTTTGCATTAATTACACCAGTTGACCCTGTTTTGCATCGAGTTTCAGGCAGTTACGAAACGATCCCAAATGCATCCCAACACTATGCAACGCACCAAAACATGAGTTTAGGGTCCAATGTGGCGGATTGGGTGCGTTTGTAGAAAAAAAATCCCGACGTGACTTCGTGGCACGAACTTTTGCACTAATTGCACCAGTTGACGTCGTTTTGCACCGAGTTTCATGCAGTTACCAAACGATCCCAAATGCACCCAAACACTATGCAACGCACCAAAACATGAGTTTGGGGTCCAATGGGGTGGATTGGGTGCGTTCGTTGTGAAAAATCCCGACGTGATATCGTGGCACGAACTTTTGCATTTATTGCACCAGTTGACCCTATTTTGCATCGAGTTTCATGCAGTTACGAAACGATCCCAAATGCATCGCAACACTTTGCAACACACCAAAACATGAGTTTAGGGTCCAATGTGGTGGATTGGGTGCGTTCGTTGCGAAAAATCCCGACATGACTTTGTGGCACGAACTTTTGCATTAATTGCAACAGTGCACCTCGTTTTGCACCGAGTTTCTTGCCGTTACGAAACAATCCCAAACGCAGCCAAACACTATGCAACTTATGAAAACATGAGTCTAGGGTCCAATGGAGTGGATTGGGTGCGTTCGATGCGAAAAATCCCGACGTGACATCGTGGCACGAACTTCTGCATTAATTGCACCATTTCACCCCATTTTGCACCGAGTTTAATGCAGTAATGAAATGATCCCAAACGCAGCCAAACACTATGCAACTTATGAAAACATGAGTCTAGGGTCCAATGGAGTGGATTGGGTGCGTTCGTTGCGAAAAATCCCGACGTGACTTCGTGGCACAAAATTTTTCATTAATTGCACCAGTTCACCCTGTTTTGCATCGAGTTTCATGCAGTTACGAAACAATCCCTAATGCGTCCTAACACTATGCAACGCACCAAAACATAAGTTCAGGGTCCAATGGGGCGTATCGGGTGCGTTTGTTGAAAAAAATTCCGACGTGACTTCGTGGCACGAACTTTTGCATTAATTGCACCATAGCACCCCGTTTTGAACCGAGTTTCATGCCGTTACGAAAGGATCCCAAACGCAGCCAAACACTATGCAACTAATGAAAACATGATTTTAGGGTCAAATAGAGTGGATTGGGTGAGTTCGATGCGAAAAATCCCGACATGACTTCGTGGCACGAACTTTTGCATTAATTGCACCATTTCACCCCGTTTTGCACCGAGTTTCATGCTGTTATGCCAAACACAGCCAAACACTATGCAACTTACGAAAACATGAGTCTAGGGTCTAATGGAGTGGATTGGGTGCTTTCGTTGCGAAAAATCCCGACGTGACTTCGTGGCACGAACTTTTGCATTAATTGCACCACTTCACCCTATTTTGCATCGAGTTTCATGCAGCTACGAAACAATCCCTAATGCGTCCCAACACTATGTGACTTACCAAAACATAAGTTCAGGGTCCAATTGGGCGTATCGGGTGCGTTCGTCGAAAAAAAATCCCGACGTGACTTCGTGGCACGAACTTTTGCATTAATTGCACCAGTTGACCCTGTTTTGCACCGAGATTCATGCAGTTCTGAAACGATCCCAAATGCACCCAAACAATATGCAACGCACCAAAACAAGAGTTTTGGGTCCAATGGGGTGGATTGGGTGCGTTCCTTGCGAAAAATCCCGACGTGATATCGTGGCACGAACTTTTGCATTAATTACACCAGTTGACCCTGTTTTGCATCGAGTTTCAGGCAGTTACGAAACGATCCCAAATGCATCCCAACACTATGCAACGCACCAAAACATGAGTTTAGGGTCCAATGTGGCGGATTGGGTGCGTTTGTAGAAAAAAATCCCGACGTGACTTCGTGGCACGAACTTTTGCACTAATTGCACCAGTTGACGTCGTTTTGCACCGAGTTTCATGCAGTTACCAAACGATCCCAAATGCACCCAAACACTATGCAACGCACCAAAACATGAGTTTGGGGTCCAATGGGGTGGATTGGGTGCGTTCGTTGTGAAAAATCCCGACGTGATATCGTGGCACGAACTTTTGCATTTATTGCACCAGTTGACCCTATTTTGCATCGAGTTTCATGCAGTTACGAAACGATCCCAAATGCATCGCAACACTTTGCAACACACCAAAACATGAGTTTAGGGTCCAATGTGGTGGATTGGGTGCGTTCGTTGCGAAAAATCCCGACATGACTTTGTGGCACGAACTTTTGCATTAATTGCAACAGTGCACCTCGTTTTGCACCGAGTTTCTTGCCGTTACGAAACAATCCCAAACGCAGCCAAACACTATGCAACTTATGAAAACATGAGTCTAGGGTCCAATGGAGTGGATTGGGTGCGTTCGATGCGAAAAATCCCGACGTGACATTGTGGCACGAACTTCTGCATTAATTGCACCATTTCACCCCATTTTGCACCGAGTTTAATGCAGTAATGAAATGATCCCAAACGCAGCCAAACACTATGCAACTTATGAAAACATGAGTCTAGGGTCCAATGGAGTGGATTGGGTGCGTTCGTTGCGAAAAATCCCGACGTGACTTCGTGGCACAAAATTTTTCATTAATTGCACCAGTTCACCCTGTTTTGCATCGAGTTTCATGCAGTTACGAAACAATCCCTAATGCGTCCTAACACTATGCAACGCACCAAAACATAAGTTCAGGGTCCAATGGGGCGTATCGGGTGCGTTTGTTGAAAAAAATTCCGACGTGACTTCGTGGCACGAACTTTTGCATTAATTGCACCATAGCACCCCGTTTTGAACCGAGTTTCATGCCGTTACGAAAGGATCCCAAACGCAGCCAAACACTATGCAACTAATGAAAACATGATTTTAGGGTCAAATAGAGTGGATTGGGTGAGTTCGATGCGAAAAATCCCGACATGACTTCGTGGCACGAACTTTTGCATTAATTGCACCATTTCACCCCGTTTTGCACCGAGTTTCATTCTGTTATGCCAAACACAGCCAAACACTATGCAACTTACGAAAACATGAGTCTAGGGTCTAATGGAGTGGATTGGGTGCTTTCGTTGCGAAAAATCCCGAAGTGACTTCGTGGCACGAACTTTTGCATTAATTGCACCACTTCACCCTATTTTGCATCGAGTTTCATGCAGTTACGAAACAATCCCTAATGCGTCCCAACACTATGTAACTTACCAAAACATAAGTTCAGGGTCCAATTGGGCGTATCGGGTGCGTTCGTCGAAAAAAAATCCCGACGTGACTTCGTGGCACGAACTTTTGCATTAATTGCACCAGTTGACCCTGTTTTGCACCGAGATTCATGCAGTTCTGAAACGATCCCAAATGCACCCAAACAATATGCAACGCACCAAAACAAGAGTTTTGGGTCCAATGGGGTGGATTGGGTGCGTTCCTTGCGAAAAATCCCGACGTGATATCGTGGCACGAACTTTTGCATTAATTACACCAGTTGACCCTGTTTTGCATCGAGTTTCAGGCAGTTACGAAACGATCCCAAATGCATCCCAACACTATGCAACGCACCAAAACATGAGTTTAGGGTCCAATGTGGCGGATTGGGTGCGTTTGTAGAAAAAAATCCCGACGTGACGTCGTGGCACGAACTTTTGCACTAATTGCACCAGTTGACGTCGTTTTGCACCGAGTTTCATGCAGTTACCAAACGATCCCAAATGCACCCAAACACTATGCAACGCACCAAAACATGAGTTTGGGGTCCAATGGGGTGGATTGGGTGCGTTCGTTGTGAAAAATCCCGACGTGATATCGTGGCACGAACTTTTGCATTTATTGCACCAGTTGACCCTATTTTGCATCGAGTTTCATGCAGTTACGAAACGATCCCAAATGCATCGCAACACTTTGCAACACACCAAAACATGAGTTTAGGGTCCAATGTGGTGGATTGGGTGCGTTCGTTGCAAAAAATCCCGACATGACTTTGTGGCACGAACTTTTGCATTAATTGCAACAGTGCACCTCGTTTTGCACCGAGTTTCTTGCCGTTACGAAACAATCCCAAACGCAGCCAAACACTATGCAACTTATGAAAACATGAGTCTAGGGTCCAATGGAGTGGATTGGGTGCGTTCGATGCGAAAAATCCCGACGTGACATCGTGGCACGAACTTCTGCATTAATTGCACCATTTCACCCCATTTTGCACCGAGTTTAATGCAGTAATGAAATGATCCCAAACGCAGCCAAACACTATGCAACTTATGAAAACATGAGTCTAGGGTCCAATGGAGTGGATTGGGTGCGTTCGTTGCGAAAAATCCCGACGTGACTTCGTGGCACAAAATTTTTCATTAATTGCACCAGTTCACCCTGTTTTGCATCAAGGTTCATGCAGTTACGAAACAATCCCTAATGCGTCCTAACACTATGCAACGCACCAAAACATAAGTTCAGGGTCCAATGGGGCGTATCGGGTGCGTTTGTTGAAAAAAATCCCGACGTGACTTCGTGGCACGAACTTTTGCATTAATTGCACCATAGCACCCCGTTTTGAACCGAGTTTCATGCCGTTACGAAAGGATCCCAAACGCAGCCAAACACTATGCAACTAATGAAAACATGATTTTAGGGTCAAATAGAGTGGATTGGGTGAGTTCGATGCGAAAAATCCCGAAATGACTTCGTGGCACGAACTTTTGCATTAATTGCACCATTTCACCCCGTTTTGCACCGAGTTTCATGCTGTTATGCCAAACACAGCCAAACACTATGCAACTTACGAAAACATGAGTCTAGGGTCTAATGGAGTGGATTGGGTGCTTTCGTTGCGAAAAATCCCGACGTGACTTCGTGGCACGAACTTTTGCATTAATTGCACCACTTCACCCTATTTTGCATCGAGTTTCATGCAGTTACGAAACAATCCCTAATGCGTCCCAACACTATGTAACTTACCAAAACATAAGTTCAGGGTCCAATTGGGCGTATCGGGTGCGTTCGTCGAAAAAAAATCCCGACGTGACTTCGTGGCACGAACTTTTGCATTAATTGCACCAGTTGACCCTGTTTTGCACCGAGATTCATGCAGTTCTGAAACGATCCCAAATGCACCCAAACAATATGCAACGCACCAAAACAAGAGTTTTGGGTCCAATGGGGTGGATTGGGTGCGTTCCTTGCGAAAAATCCCGACGTGATATCGTGGCACGAACTTTTGCATTAATTACACCAGTTGACCCTGTTTTGCATCGAGTTTCAGGCAGTTACGAAACGATCCCAAATGCATCCCAACACTATGCAACGCACCAAAACATGAGTTTAGGGTCCAATGTGGCGGATTGGGTGCGTTTGTAGAAAAAAATCCCGACGTGACTTCGTGGCATGAACTTTTGCACTAATTGCACCAGTTGACGTCGTTTTGCACCGAGTTTCATGCAGTTACCAAACGATCCCAAATGCACCCAAACACTATGCAACGCACCAAAACATGAGTTTGGGGTCCAATGGGGTGGATTGGGTGCGTTCGTTGTGAAAAATCCCGACGTGATATCGTGGCACGAACTTTTGCATTTATTGCACCAGTTGACCCTATTTTGCATCGAGTTTCATGCAGTTACGAAACGATCCCAAATGCATCGCAACACTTTGCAACACACCAAAACATGAGTTTAGGGTCCAATGTGGTGGATTGGGTGCGTTCGTTGCGAAAAATCCCGACATGACTTTGTGGCACGAACTTTTGCATTAATTGCAACAGTGCACCTCGTTTTGCACCGAGTTTCTTGCCGTTACGAAACAATCCCAAACGCAGCCAAACACTATGCAACTTATGAAAACATGAGTCTAGGGTCCAATGGAGTGGATTGGGTGCGTTCGATGCGAAAAATCCCGACGTGACATCGTGGCACGAACTTCTGCATTAATTGCACCATTTCACCCCATTTTGCACCGAGTTTAATGCAGTAATGAAATGATCCCAAACGCAGCCAAACACTATGCAACTTATGAAAACATGAGTCTAGGGTCCAATGGAGTGGATTGGGTGCGTTCGTTGCGAAAAATCCCGACGTGACTTCGTGGCACAAAATTTTTCATTAATTGCACCAGTTCACCCTGTTTTGCATCAAGTTTCATGCAGTTACGAAACAATCCCTAATGCGTCCTAACACTATGCAACGCACCAAAACATAAGTTCAGGGTCCAATGGGGCGTATCGGGTGCGTTTGTTGAAAAAAATCCCGACGTGACTTCGTGGCACGAACTTTTGCATTAATTGCACCATAGCACCCCGTTTTGAACCGAGTTTCATGCCGTTACGAAAGGATCCCAAACGCAGCCAAACACTATGCAACTAATGAAAACATGATTTTAGGGTCAAATAGAGTGGATTGGGTGAGTTCGATGCGAAAAATCCCGACATGACTTCGTGGCACGAACTTTTGCATTAATTGCACCATTTCACCCCGTTTTGCACCGAGTTTCATGCTGTTATGCCAAACACAGCCAAACACTATGCAACTTACGAAAACATGAGTCTAGGGTCTAATGGAGTGGATTGGGTGCTTTCGTTGCGAAAAATCCCGACGTGACTTCGTGGCACGAACTTTTGCATTAATTGCACCACTTCACCCTATTTTGCATCGAGTTTCATGCAGTTACGAAACAATCCCTAATGCGTCCCAACACTATGTAACTTACCAAAACATAAGTTCAGGGTCCAATTGGGCGTATCGGGTGCGTTCGTCGAAAAAAAAATCCCGACGTGACTTCGTGGCACGAACTTTTGCTTTAATTGCACCAGTTGACCCTGTTTTGCACCGAGATTCATGCAGTTCTGAAACGATCCCAAATGCACCCAAACAATATGCAAAGCACCAAAACAAGAGTTTTGGGTCCAATGGGGTGGATTGGGTGCGTTCCTTGCGAAAAATCCCGACGTGATATCGTGGCACGAACTTTTGCATTAATTACATCAGTTGACCCTGTTTTGCATCGAGTTTCATGCAGTTATGAAACGATCCCAAATGCATCCAACACTATGCAACGCACCAAAACATGAGTTTAGGGTCCAATGTGGCGGATTGGGTGCGTTTGTAGAAAAAAATCCCGACGTGACTTTCTGGCACGAACTTTTGCACTAATTGCACCAGTTGACGTCGTTTTGCACCGAGTTTCATGCAGTTACCAAACGATCCCAAATGCACCCAAACACTATGCAACGCACCAAAACATGAGTTTGGGGTCCAATGGGGTGGATTGGGTGCGTTCGTTGTGAAAAATCCCGACGTGATATCGTGGCACGAACTTTTGCATTTATTGCACCAGTTAACCCTATTTTGCATCGAGTTTCATGCAGCTACGAAATGATCCCAAATGCATCGCAACACTTTGCAACACACCAAAACATGAGTTTAGGGTCCAATGTGGTGGATTGGGTGCGTTCGTTGCGAAAAATCCCGACATGACTTTGTGGCACGAACTTTTGCATTAATTGCAACAGTGCACCTCGTTTTGCACCGAGTTTCTTGCCGTTACGAAACAATCCCAAACGCAGCCAAACACTATGCAACTTATGAAAACATGAGTCTAGGGTCCAATGGAGTGGATTGGGTGCGTTCGATGCGAAAAATCCCGACGTGACATCGTGGCACGAACTTCTGCATTAATTGCACCATTTCACCCCATTTTGCACCGAGTTTAATGCAGTAATGAAATGATCCCAAACGCAACCAAACACTATGCAACTTATGAAAACATGAGTCTAGGGTCCAATGGAGTGGATTGGGTGCGTTCGTTGCGAAAAATCCCGACGTGACTTCGTGGCACGAAATTTTGCATTAATTGCACCAGTTCACCCTGTTTTGCATCGAGTTTCATGCAGTTACGAAACAATCCCTAATGCATCATAACACTATGCAACGCACCAAAACATAAGTTCAGGGTCCAATGGGGCGTATCGGGTGTGTTTGTTGAAAAACATCCCGACGTGACTTCGTGGCACAAACTTTTGCATTAATTGCATCATTGACCCCGTTTTGCACCGAGTTTCATGCAGTTACGAAATGTTCCGAAATGCACCCAAACACTATGCAACGCACCAAAACATGAGTTTAGGGTCCAGTTGGGCAGATTAGGTGCGTTCGTTGAGAAAAATCCCGACATGATATCGTGGCACGAACTTTTGCATTAATTACACCAGTTGACCCTGTTTTGCATCGAGTTTCATGCAGTTACGAAACGATCCCAAATGCATCGCAACACTTTGCAACACACCAAAACATGAGTTTAGGGTCCAATGTGGTGGATAGGGTGCG
Organism: Panicum virgatum; assembly: GCF_016808335.1. Lineage (NCBI taxonomy): Eukaryota > Viridiplantae > Streptophyta > Magnoliopsida > Poales > Poaceae > Panicum > Panicum virgatum. Next base: position 38,504 of record NW_024376539.1, read on the forward strand.
TTCGTTGCGAAAAATCCCGACATGACTTCGTGGCATGAACTTTTGCATTAATTGCAACAGTGCACCCCGTTTTGCACTGAGTTTCTTGCCGTTACGAAACGATCCCAAACGCAGCCAAACACTATGCAACACATGAAAACATGATTTTAGGGTCCAATGGAGTGGATTGGGTGCGTTCGTTGCAAAAAATCCCGACATGACTTCGTGGCACGAACTTTTACATTAATTGCCGCATTTCACCCCATTTTGCACCGAGTTTCATGCAGTTTTGCCAAACACAGCCAAACACTATGCAACTTACGAAAACATGAGTCTAGAGTGCAATGGAGTGGATTGGGTGCGTTCGATGCGAAAAATCCCGACCTGACTTCGTGGCACGAACTTCAGCATTAATTGCACCATTCCACCCCATTTTGCACCGAGTTTAATGCAGTAATGAAATGATCCCAAACGCAGCCAAACACTATGCAACTTACGAAAACATGAGTCTAGGGTCCAATGGAGTGGATTGGGTACGTTCATTGCGAAAAATCCCGACGTGACTTCGGGGCACAAAATTTTGCATTAATTGCACCAGTTCACCCTGTTTTGCATCAAGTTTCATGCAGTTACGAAACAATCCCTAATGCGTCCTAACACTATGCAACGCACCAAAAAATAAGTTCAGGGTCCAATGGGGCGTATCGGGTGCGTTTGTTGAAAAAAATCCCGACGTGACTTCGTGGCACGAACTTTTGCATTAATTGCACCATAGCACCCCGTTTTGAACCGAGTTTCATGCCGTTACGAAAGGATCCCAAATGCAGCCAAACACTATGCAACTCATGAAAACATGATTTTAGGGTCCAATAGAGTGGATTGGGTGCGTTCGTTGCGAAAAATCCCGACATGACTTCGTGGCACGAAATTTCGCATTAATTGCACCATTTCACCCCTTTTGCACCGAGTTTCATGCTGTTATGCCAAACACAGCCAAACACTATGCAACTTACGAAAACATGAGTCTAGGGTCTAATGGAGTGGATTGGGTGCGTTCGTTGCGAAAAATCCCGACGTGACTTCGTGGCACGAACTTTTGCATTAATTGCACCAGTTCACCCTATTTTGCATCGAGTATCATGCAGTTACGAAACAATCCCTAATGCGTCCCAACACTATGTAACGCACCAAAACATAAGTTCAAGGTCCAATTGGGCGTATCGGGTGCGTTCGTTGAAAAAAAAATCCCGACGTGACTTCGTGGCACGAACTTTTGCATTAATTGCACCATAGCACCCCGTTTTGAACCGAGTTTCATGCCGTTACGAAAGGATCCCAAATGCAGCCAAACACTATGCAACTCATGAAAACATGATTTTAGGGTCCAATAGAGTGGATTGGGTGCGTTCGTTGCGAAAAATCCCGACATGACTTCGTGGCACGAAATTTCGCATTAATTGCACCATTTCACCCCGTTTTGCACCGAGTTTCATGCTGTTATGCCAAACACAGCCAAACACTATGCAACTTATGAAAACATGAGTCTAGGGTCTAATGGAGTGGATTGGGTGCGTTCGTTGCGAAAAATCCCGACGTGACTTCGTGGCACGAACTTTTGCATTAATTGCACCAGTTCACCCTATTTTGCATCGAGTATCATGCAGTTACGAAACAATCCCTAATGCGTCCCAACACTATGTAACGCACCAAAACATAAGTTCAAGGTCCAATTGGGCGTATCGGGTGCGTTCGTTGAAAAAAAAATCCCGACGTGACTTCGTGGCACGAACTTTTGCATTAATTGCACCAGTTGACCCTATTTTGCACCGAGTTTCATGCAGTTCTGAAACGATCCCAAATGCACCCAAACAATATGAAACGCATCAAAACAAGAGTTTTGGGTCCAATGGGGTGGATTGGGTGCGTTCCTTGCGAAAAATCCCGACATGATATCGTGGCATGAACTTTTGCATTAATTACACCAGTTGACCCCGTTTTGCATCGAGTTTCATGCAGTTACGAAACGATCCCAAATGCATCGCTACACTTTGCAACACACCAAAACATGAGTTTAGGGTCCAATGTGGTGGATAGGGTGCGTTCGTTGCGAAAAATCCCGACATGACTTCGTGGCATGAACTTTTGCATTAATTGCAACAGTGCACCCCGTTTTGCACTGAGTTTCTTGCCGTTACGAAACGATCCCAAACGCAGCCAAACACTATGCAACACATGAAAACATGATTTTAGGGTCCAATGGAGTGGATTGGGTGCGTTCGTTGCAAAAAATCCCGACATGACTTCGTGGCACGAACTTTTACATTAATTGCCGCATTTCACCCCATTTTGCACCGAGTTTCATGCAGTTTTGCCAAACACAGCCAAACACTATGCAACTTACGAAAACATGAGTCTAGAGTCCAATGGAGTGGATTGGGTGCGTTCGATGCGAAAAATCCCGACCTGACTTCGTGGCACGAACTTCAGCATTAATTGCACCATTCCACCCCATTTTGCACCGAGTTTAATGCAGTAATGAAATGATCCCAAACGCAGCCAAACACTATGCAACTTACGAAAACATGAGTCTAGGGTCCAATGGAGTGGATTGGGTACGTTCGTTGCGAAAAATCCCGACGTGACTTCGGGGCACAAAAATTTGCATTAATTGCACCAGTTCACCCTGTTTTGCATCAAGTTTCATGCAGTTACGAAACAATCCCTAATGCGTCCTAACACTATGCAACGCACCAAAACATAAGTTCAGGGTCCAATGGGGCGTATCGGGTTGCGTTTGTTGAAAAAAATCCCGACGTGACTTCGTGGCACGAACTTTTGCATTAATTGCACCATAGCACCCCGTTTTGAACCGAGTTTCATGCCGTTACGAAAGGATCCCAAATGCAGCCAAACACTATGCAACTCATGAAAACATGATTTTAGGGTCCAATAGAGTGGATTGGGTGCGTTCGTTGCGAAAAATCCCGACATGACTTCGTGGCACGAAATTTCGCATTAATTGCACCATTTCACCCCATTTTGCACCGAGTTTCATGCTGTTATGCCAAACACAGCCAAACACTATGCAACTTACGAAAACATGAGTCTAGGGTCTAATGGAGTGGATTGGGTGCGTTCGTTGCGAAAAATCCCGACGTGACTTCGTGGCACGAACTTTTGCATTAATTGCACCAGTTCACCCTATTTTGCATCGAGTATCATGCAGTTACGAAACAATCCCTAATGCGTCCCAACACTATGTAACGCACCAAAACATAAGTTCAAGGTCCAATTGGGCGTATCGGGTGCGTTCGTTGAAAAAAAAAAATCCCGACGTGACTTCGTGGCACGAACTTTTGCATTAATTGCACCATAGCACCCCGTTTTGAACCGAGTTTCATGCCGTTACGAAAGGATCCCAAATGCAGCCAAACACTATGCAACTCATGAAAACATGATTTTAGGGTCCAATAAGTGGATTGGGTGCGTTCGTTGCGAAAAATCCCGACATGACTTCGTGGCACGAAATTTCGCATTAATTGCACCAGTTTCACCCCGTTTGCACCGAGTTTCATGCTGTTATGCCAAACACAAGCACCAACACTATGCAACTTACGAAAACATGAGTCTAGGGGTCTAATGGAGTGGATTGGTGGCGTTCGTTGCGAAAAATCCCGACGTGACTTCGTGGCACGAACTTTTGCATAATTGCACCAGTTCACCCTGTTTGCATTGAGTTTCATGAAGTTACGAAATGATCACAATGCATCCCAACACTATGCAATGCACCAAAACATGAGTTTAGGGTCCAATCGGGCGGAATTGGGTGCGTTCATTGAAAAAAATCCCGACGTGACTTCGTGGCACGAACTTTTGCATTAATTGCACTAGTTGACCCTATTTTGCATTGAGTTTCATGCAGTTACGAACGATCCCAAATGCATCCCAACACTTGCAATGCACAAAATCATGACTTTAGGGTCCAATGGGCCGGATTGGGTGTGTTCGTTGCGAAAAATCCCGACGTGACTTTGTAGCACGAACTTTTGCATTTATTGCACCCTGTTCACCCCGTTTGCACCGAGTTTCACGCAGTTACGAAACGATCCCAAACGTAGCCAAACACTATGCAACGCACCATAACATGAGTTTAGGGTCTAATGGAAGGGATGGGTGCGTTCGTTGCGAAAAATCCCGACGTGACTTTGTGGCACGAACTTTTGCATTAATTGCAACAGTTCACCCGGTTTTGCATCGAGTTTCATGCAGTTACGAAACGATCCCAAATGCATCCCAACACTATGCAACGCACCAAAACATGAGTTTAGGGTCCAATGTGGCGGATTGGGTGCGTTTGTTGAAAAAAAAAATCCCGACATGACTTCGTGTCACGAACTTTTGCATTAATTGCACCAGTTGACCCCGTTTGCACCGAGTTCATGCAGTTACCAAACGATCCCAAATGCACCCAAACACTATGCAACGCACCAAAACATGAGTTTAGGGCGCAATGGGGTGGATTGGGTGCGTTCCTTGCGAAAAATTCGGACGTGATATCGTGGCACGAACTTTTGCATTAATTGCACCAGTTGACCCCGTTTTGCACCGAGTTTCATTTAGTTACGAAACGATCCCAAATGCACCCAAACACTATGCAAAGCACCAAAACATGAGTTTGGGGTCCAATCGGGTGGATTGAGTGCGTTCGTTGTGAAAAAATCCTGACGTGATATCGTGGCACGAACATTTGCATTAATTGCACTAGTTCACCCTATTTGCATCGAGTTTCATGCAGTTACAAACGATCCCAAATGCACGCAAACACTATTGCACACACCAAACATGGTTTAGGGTCCAATGGGTGGATTGGGTGCGTTCGTGCGAAAAATCCCGACGTGACTTGTGGCACGAACTTTTGCATTAATTGCAACAGTTCACCCTGTTTTGCATCCGAGTTTCTGCCATTACGAAACGATCCCAAATGCAGCCAAACACTATGCAACTCATGAAAACATGATTTAGGGTCCAATGGAGTGGATTGGGTGCATCGTTGCGAAAAATCCCGACATGACTTTGTGGCACGAACTTTTGCATTAATTGCCCAGTTCACCCTGTTTTGCACCGAGTTTCATGCAGTTTGCCCAAACACAGCCAAACACTATGCAACTGAAAACATGAGTTAGGTCCAATGGAGTGGATTGGGTGCGTTCGTTGCGAAAAATCCCGACGTGACTTCATGGCACAACTTTTGCATTAATTGCACCATTCACCCTTTTGCATCGAGTTTGCAGTACGAAATGATCCCAAACGCACCAAACTATGCAACGAAAACATGAGTTCAGGGTCCAATGGAGTGGATTGGGTGTTCGTTGCGAAAAAATCCCGACGTGACTTCGTGCACGAACTTTTGCATAATTGCACCAGTTCAACCCTGTTTTGCATCGAGTTTCATGCAGTCGAAACAATCCAATGCACCCAAACACTATGCAACGCACCAAAACATGAGTTAGGGTCCAATGGTGGATTGGTGCGTTCGTTGCGAAAAATCCCGACGTGACTTCGTGGCACGAACTTTGCATTAATTGCAACAGTTGACCCGTTTTGCACGAGTTTCCTGCAGTTACGAAATCTTCCAAATGTCCCAACACTATGCAACGCACCAAAACATGAGTTTAGGGTCCAATGGGCATTGGTGTGTTCGTTGCGAAAAATCCCGACGTGATTCGTGGCACGAACTTTTGCATTAATTCACCATTACCTTTTTGCATCGTTTCATGCAGTTACAAAACGATCCCAAATGCATCCAACACTTGCAACACACCAACATGAGTTAGGGTCCAATGGGTGGATTGGGTGCGTTCGTTGCGAAAATCCCTACATGACTTCGTGGCACGAACTTTTGCATTATTTGCACCAGTTCACCCCATTTTGCACCGAGTTTCATGCAGTTACGAAAACGATCCAAAACGCAGCCAACACTATGCAACTCATGAAAACTGAGTTAGGGTCCGATGGGTGGATTGGGTGCGTTCGTGCGAAAAATCCCGATGTGACTTCGTGGCACGAACTTTGCATTAATTACACCATTTCACCCTGTTTTGCATCGAGTTTCATGCTGTACGAAACGATCCCAAACGCAGCCAAACACTATGCAACTTATGAAACATGAGCCTAGGGTCCAATGGAGTGGATTGGGTGCGTTCGTTGCAAAAATGCCGACGTGACTTCGTGGGACGAACTTTTGCATTAATTGCACGTTGACCCTGTTTTGCATCAAGTTTCATGCAGTTATGAAACATCCCTGCACTCAACACTATGTAACGCACCAAACATAAGTTTAGGGTCCAATTGGAGTATTGGGTGCGTTCGTTGAAAAATCCGACGTGACTTCGTGGCACGAATTTGCATTAATTGCACCAGTTCACCCTTTTTGCACCGAGTTTCATGAGTTACCGAAATGATTCCAAATGCACCCAACAATATGCAACACACCAAACAAGAGTTTTGGGTCCAAAGGGTGGATTCCTTGAAAAATCCCACGTGATATCGTGGCACGAACTTTGCATTAATTACACCAGTTGATCCCGTTTTGCACCGAGTTCATGTAGTTACGAAACGATCCCAAACGCAGCCAACACTATGCAACACAAACATGAGTCTAGGGTCCAATGGAGTGGATTGGTGCGTTCGTTGCAAATCCCGACGTGACTTCGTGCACGAACTTTTGCATTTATTGCAACAGTTCACCCTGTTTTGCATCGAGTTTCATGCAGTTACGAAACGATCCCAAATGCAGCCAAACACTATGCAACGCACCAAAACCATGAGTTTAGGGTCCAATTGAGTGGATTGGGTTGCGTTCGTTGAGAAAAAATCCCGACGTGACTTCGTGTGCACGAACTTTTGCATTAATTGCACCAGTTGACCCTGTTTGTGCAATCGAGTTTCATGCAGTTACGAAACGATCCCAATGCAACCCAAACACTAATGCAACGCAACAAAACATGAAGTTTTAGGGTGCCAATGGGGTAGATTCGAGGTGCGTTCGTTCGAAAAAATCAGACAAGTGACTTCGGGCACGAACTTTTGGCATTAATTGGTCACTAGTTGCACCTCGTTTTGCCACCGAGTTTCATGCAGTTACGAAATGATCCAAAATGGCCAGCCCAAACAAACACTATGCAACGCATGAAAACCATGAGTTTATGGTGTACAGATGCGAGTGGAGTGGGGGCAAATTACGAAGGTGAAAAAATCCCGAACGGGACTTCGTGGCACGAGACTTTTGCATTAATTACAAAACACCAGTTCACCCCGTTTTGCACCGAGTTTCACAGTTACGAAACGATCCCAAACACAGCAAAAACTTTGCAACTCATTAACATGAGTTTAGGGTCCAATGGAGTGGATTTGGTGCGTTCTTGTGAAAAATCTGGACGTGACTTCATGACACGAACTTTTGAATTAATTACACCAGTTCACCCTATTTGCTCGAGTTTCATGCAGTTACAAAATGATCCCTATGCACCCAACACTATGCAACACCAAAACATGAGTTTAGGTCCAATGGGTTG
>NW_024376540.1:0-46027 GCF_016808335.1 Panicum virgatum
CTCGATGATGCACCGTCTTTGGATATTCCCCCTGTGGTTGCTAACCTTTTGCAGGAGTACGCTGATGTCTTTCCCAAGGGACTTGCCATCGGGTCTTCCACCACTCCGTGGTATTGAGCACCAGATTGATCTCATTCCAGGCGCACAGCTTCCGAACCGCGCACCGTACCGTACAAATCCAGATGAGACGAAGGAGATCCAGCGCCAGGTAACAGGCGTTGCTCGACAAGGGTTACATCCGTGAGTCTCCTTAGCCCTTGCTCAGTTCCTGTGTTACTTGTTCCAAAGAAAGATGATCATGGCGTATGTGTGTAGACTGTCGTGCTATTAATAACATTACCATTCGTTATCGATATCCTATACCACGCCTTGATGATATGCTAGATGAGCTTAGTGGTGCCATTATTTCACTAAGATTGATTTGCGTAGTGGTTACCACCAGATTAGAAAGAAACTGGGTGATGAATGGAAAATGGCTTTTAAAAAACAAAATTTGGGTTATATGAATGGTTGGTTATGCCGTTTGGATTGACTAATGCTCCCAGTACCTTTAATGCGCTTAATGAATGAAGTTCTAAGGCCTTTCATAGGATTGTTCGTTGTTGTCTATTTTGATGATATCCTGATTTACAACAGTCTATGCAAGAACATTTAGAACATTGCGTGCTGTTTTTGATGCGTTGCGTACTGCTCACAGTTGTTTGGAAACATAGAAAAAATGCATCTTTTGCACACAACGTGTCTCGTTTCTTGGCTATGTTGTTACTTACCTTCCACAGGGCATTGAGGTGGACAGCAGCAAGATCGATGCCATTCGGGAATGGACTACACACGACGACGGTCACACACAATTCGGAGCTTTCTTGGACTTGCCGGTTTTTACCGTAGGTTCGTCCGTGACTTTAGTTCCATTGCAGCCCCTTTGCACGAGCTTACAAAGAAAGGTGCGCCATTTGCTTGGGGCGACTCGCAGGAGGTAGCGTTCACACTTTGAAAGATAAGTTAACACATGCTCCTCTCTTGCAATTGCCTGATTTTAATAAAGTGTTTGAGCTTGAATGTGATGCTAGCGGTATTGGGCTAGGTGCTGTTTTGTTACAAAGAAGGAAAACCGGTTGCTTATTTTAGTGAGAAATTAAGCGGTGCTAACCTGAGATATTCTACTTATGATAAGGAGCTTTATGCTTTAGTTCGCACTTTGCAAACATGGCAGCACTATCTTGGCATCGCGAGTTTATAATTCATTCTGATCATGAGGCTTTGAAACATATTCGTACCCAAACAAATCTGAATCGTCGTCATGCTAATTGGGTAGAATTCATTGAGTCTTTCCCTTACATTATTAAACACAAGAATGGGAAGGAAAATGTCATTGCTGATGCTTTGTCTCGTCGATATAACCATGCTATCCCAGTTAGATTTTAAAATCTTTGGCTTGCAAACTGTAAAAGATCAATATGTCGATGATTCTGATTTTAAAGATGTCTTAGCTCATTGTATGAATGGCAAACCATGGGGCAAATTTCACATGCAGGATGGGTTCCTGTTTCGCGCTAACAGCTGTGTGTTCCAGCAAGCTCGGTTCGTCTTTTGTTGTTGAAGGAAGCACACGGAGGCGGTCTCATGGGACACTTTGGCGTCTACAAGACGCATGAGGTGCTGGCCGCCCACTTCTTTTGGCCCCGGATGCGCCGTGATGTCGAGCGCCTTGTTGCCCGCTGCACTACTTGTCAGAAAGCTAAGTCACGACTGAACAACCATGGTTTGTATATGCCTTTGCCTGTCCCCTACTTCCCCTTGGCTTGATATTTCTATGGACTTTGTTTTGGGATTGCCTAGAACTAAGAAGGGGAGGGATAGCATTTTCGTGGTTGTTGATAGATTCTCCAAAATGGCTCATTTTAATACCATGTCATAAAACTGATGATGCTAACAGTGTTGCTGAATTGTTCTTTCGAGAGATTATTCGTTTGCATGGTATTCCGAATACAATAGTCTCTGATCGTGATGCTAAGTTTCTCAGTCATTTTGGAGATCGCTTTGGAATAAATTGGGAACTAAATTGCTGTTTAGCACAACTTGTCACCCTCAGACTGATGGACAAACTGAGGTGGTTAATAGAACTTTGTCAACCATGCTTAGGGCTGTTTTAGGACAAAAATTTGAAACGTTGGGAAGATTGTTTGCCTCATATTGAATTTGCGTACAATCGTGCCACACATTCTTCTACAAAGATGTGCCCTTTTCAGATTGTTTATGGTTACATTCCTCGGGCGCCCTATTGATTGTTTTCGCTTGATGCTGAGGGCGCCCCACATATAGATGCTGTTGCACATGTGGAACACATGCTTAACCTCCATGAACAAACACAACAAAACATTGCTGCTACTAATGCTAAGTATCAGGTTGCTGGTAGTAAAGGAAGAAAACATGTTACTTTTGAACCAGGTGATATGGTTTTGGTTGCATTTGCGAAAGGATCGTTTTCCTACTTTGCGTCGTTCTAAATTGATGCCTCGTGCTGCTGGTCCTTTTAAGGTGCTAACCAAGATTAATGATAATGCTTATGTTCTTGAACCTGCCTGTGGAGTTTGGTGTTTCCACTAGTTTTAATGTTGCAGATTTGAAACCATATGCGGGCGAGGATGAGGAGTTGCCGTCGAGGACGACTTCAGTTCAAGAAGGGGAGGATGATGAGGACACCACGAGTACGTCTACACCAGCAGCACCTTCTCTAAGCGTCTCCAGATGTACCTCCACCCCAGGCGCCACCTTCTGGGCCAATCACTCGGGCCCGTGCAAGAGAATTGAACTTCGTCATGCTACTGAAGAATGAAGGCCCAGAAGATAGAAGCTGGCCCAACAGAGGCCCTTGTGTGGGCGCCTAGGGCTGCGCCCTTCCCCTTTGCCCTGGACACCAGGGGCGGCGCCCCATCTCCTGGCCGCCCTTCCCTAGGGGCTGCGCCCCCCTCTCCCTCTATTTATAGGGAAGTTTCTTTTCAATTCAGACTTGAGTTTTGTTTACATCTAGCTTTAGCTACTCAGGAACACGCGCAAAACAGCGCTGTCCTCGTGTATTCAGAACTCCACCTTCGAGAGATAATCAGATTGCTCGCATCCTTTCTTGTTCGTTCTTCGATTGCGGACAGGAAACGATCTTCGTGATCAGGCTGATCTTGCATCACAAGGTCGGTAACCACAGGGAGTTGGTTCAGCGATTGCATTGGCGCTTCGGTTCGCTCGTCGTAGTCGGATCGTGAGGGTCATCTTCCGCCAAGTCGAATTTATCCCTACTCACCGAAAGATCGGGCACTCCGGCTCTATCAGTGACTTCGTGGCACGAACTTTTGCATTAATTGCACTAGTTCAGAATGTTTTGCACCAAGTTTCATGCAGTTACGAAACAATCCCAAATGCACCCAAATACTACAAAACATACTGAAACATTACTTTCGGTCCAATGGGGTGGATAGGGTGTGTCCGTTATGAAAAATCCTGATGTGACTTCGTGGAATAAACTTTTGCATTAATTGCACCAATTCATCCCGTTTTGCACCGAGTTTCATGCAGTTACGAAATGATCCCAAATGCAACCAAACACTATGAAACGCACCAAAACATGAGTTTATGGTCCAATGGGGTGGATTAGGTGTGTTGGTTGCGAAAAATTAAAACGCGACTTCGTGGCACAAACTTTTGCATTAATTGGACCTAGTTCAGTATGTTTTGCAACAAGTTTCATGCAGTTATGGAACGATCCCAAATGCACGCAAATACTACAAAACAGACCGAAACATTAGTTTAGGGTCCAATGGAGTGGATTGGGTGCATTCGTTGCGAAAAATCTCGACATGACTTTGTGGCACAAACTTTTGCATTAATTGGTCCAGTTCATCCCATTTTGCACCAAGTTTCATGCAATTACGAAACGATCCCAAATGCACCCAAACACTATGAAACACACCAAAACATGAGTTTAGGGTCCAATGGGGTGGATCAGGTGCGTTCGTTGCGAAAAATACAATGTGACTTCGTGGCACGAACATTTGTATTAATTGAACCAGTTCAGTATGTTTTGAAACAAGTTTCTTGCAGTTACGGAACGATCCCAAATGCACCCAAATACTACAAAACGCACCGAAACATTAGTTTAGGGTCCAATTGGGTTGATTGGGTCCGTTCGCTGCGAAAAATCCTGAAGTGAGTTCGTGGCACGAACTTTTGCATTAATTGCACCAGTTCACCCAGTTTTGCATCGAGTTTCATGCAGTTATGAAATGATCCCAAATGCACACGCACCAAAACATGAGTTTTAGGGTCCAATGGGGCGGATTGGGTGCATTCGTTGCGAAAAATCCCGATGTGACTTCGTGGCACGAACGTTTGCATTAATTGCACCAGTTCACCCCATTTTGCACCGAGTTTCATGCAGTTACAAAACGATCCGAAATGCACCCAAACACTATGAAAGGCTCCAAAACATGAGTTTAGGGTCCAATGGGGTGGATTAGTTGCGTTGGTTGCGAAAAATTAAAACGCGACTTCGTGGCACAAACTTTTGCATTAATTGGACCAGTTCAGTATGTTTTGCAACAAGTTTCATGCAGTTATGGAACGATCCCAAATGCACGCAAATACTACAAAACAGACCGAAATATTAGTTTAGGGTCCAATGGAGTGGATTGGGTGCATTCGTTGCGAAAAATCTCGACATGACTTTGTGGCACAAACTTTTGCATTAATTGCTCCAGTTCATCCCATTTTGCACCAAGTTTCATGCAATTACGAAACGATCCCAAATGCACCCAAACACTATGAAACACACCAAAACATGAGTTTAGGGTCCAATGGGGTGGATCAGGTGCGTTCGTTGCGAAAAATACAATGTGACTTCGTGGCACGAACTTTTGTATTAATTGAACCAGTTCAGTATGTTTTGAAACAAGTTTCTTGCAGTTACGGAACGATCCCAAATGCACCCAAATACTACAAAAACGCACCGAAACATTAGTTTAGGGTCCAATAGGGTTGATTGGGTCCGTTCGCTGCGAAAAATCCTGAAGTGAGTTCGTGGCACGAACTTTTGCATTAATTGCACCAGTTCACCCCGTTTTGCATCGAGTTTCATGCAGTTATGAAATGATCCCAAATGCACACGCACCAAAACATGAGTTTTAGGGTCAATGGGGCGGATTGGGTGCATTCGTTGCGAAAAATCCCGATGTGACTTCGTGGCACGAACGTTTGCATTAATTGCACCAGTTCACCCCATTTTGCACCGTAGTTTCATGCAGTTACAAAACGATCCGAAATGCACCCAAACACTATGAAAGGCTCCAAAACATGAGTTTAGGGTCCAATGGGGTGGATCAGGTGTGTTTGTTGGGAAAAATTACAACGTGACTTCGTGGCACGAACTTTTGCATTAATTGCACTAGTTCAGTAATGTTTTGCACCAAGTTTCATGCAGTTACGAAACAATCCCAAATGCACCCAAATACTACAAAACATACTGAAACATTACTTTCGGTCCAATGGGGTGGATAGGGTGTGTCCGTTATGAAAAATCCTGATGTGACTTCGTGGAATAAACTTTTGCATTAATTGCACCAATTCATCCCGTTTTGCACCGAGTTTCATGCAGTTACGAAATGATCCCAAATGCAACCAAACACTATGAAACGCACCAAAACATGAGTTTAGGGTCCAATGGGGTGGATTAGGTGCGTTGGTTGCGAAAAATTAAAACGCGACTTCGTGGCACAAACTTTTGCATTAATTGGACTAGTTCAGTATGTTTTGCAACAAGTTTCATGCAGTTATGGAACGATCCCAAATGCACGCAAATACTACAAAACAGACCGAAACATTAGTTTAGGGTCCAATGGAGTGGATTGGGTGCATTCGTTGCGAAAAATCTCGACATGACTTTGTGGCACAAACTTTTGCATTAATTGGTCCAGTTCATCCCATTTTGCACCAAGTTTCATGCAATTACGAAACGATCCCAAATGCACCCAAACACTATGAAACACACCAAAACATGAGTTTAGGGTCCAATGGGGTGGATCAGGTGCGTTCGTTGCGAAAAATACAATGTGACTTCGTGACACGAACATTTGTATTAATTGAACCAGTTCAGTATGTTTTGAAACAAGTTTCTTGCAGTTACGGAACGATCCCAAATGCACCCAAATACTACAAAACGCACCGAAACATTAGTTTAGGGTCCAATTGGGTTGATTGGGTCCGTTCGCTGCGAAAAATCCTGAAGTGAGTTCGTGGCACGAACTTTTGCATTAATTGCACCAGTTCACCCAGTTTTGCATCGAGTTTCATGCAGTTATGAAATGATCCCAAATGCACACGCACCAAAACATGAGTTTTAGGGTCCAATGGGGCGGATTGGGTGCATTCGTTGCGAAAAATCCCGATGTGACTTCGTGGCACGAACGTTTGCATTAATTGCACCAGTTCACCCCATTTTGCACCGAGTTTCATGCAGTTACAAAACGATCCGAAATGCACCCAAACACTATGAAAGGCTCCAAAACATGAGTTTAGGGTCCAATGGGGTGGATTAGTTGCGTTGGTTGCGAAAAATTAAAACGCGACTTCGTGGCACAAACTTTTGCATTAATTGGACCAGTTCAGTATGTTTTGCAACAAGTTTCATGCAGTTATGGAACGATCCCAAATGCACGCAAATACTACAAAACAGACCGAAATATTAGTTTAGGGTCCAATGGAGTGGATTGGGTGCATTCGTTGCGAAAAATCTCGACATGACTTTGTGGCACAAACTTTTGCATTAATTGCTCCAGTTCATCCCATTTTGCACCAAGTTTCATGCAATTACGAAACGATCCCAAATGCACCCAAACACTATGAAACACACCAAAACATGAGTTTAGGGTCCAATGGGGTGGATCAGGTGCGTTCGTTGCGAAAAATACAATGTGACTTCGTGGCACGAACTTTTGTATTAATTGAACCAGTTCAGTATGTTTTGAAACAAGTTTCTTGCAGTTACGGAACGATCCCAAATGCACCCAAATACTACAAAAACGCACCGAAACATTAGTTTAGGGTCCAATAGGGTTGATTGGGTCCGTTCGCTGCGAAAAATCCTGAAGTGAGTTCGTGGCACGAACTTTTGCATTAATTGCACCAGTTCACCCCGTTTTGCATCGAGTTTCATGCAGTTATGAAATGATCCCAAATGCACACGCACCAAAACATGAGTTTTAGGGTCCAATGGGGCGGATTGGGTGCATTCGTTGCGAAAAAATCCCGATGTGACTTCGTGGCACGAACGTTTGCATTAATTGCACCAGTTCACCCCATTTTGCACCGTAGTTTCATGCAGTTACAAAACGATCCGAAATGCACCCAAACACTATGAAAGGCTCCAAAACATGAGTTTAGGGTCCAATGGGGTGGATCAGGTGTGTTTGTTGGGAAAAATTACAACGTGACTTCGTGGCACGAACTTTTGCATTAATTGCACTAGTTCAGTATGTTTTGCACCAAGTTTCATGCAGTTACGAAACAATCCCAAATGCACCCAAATACTACAAAACATACTGAAACATTACTTTAGGGTCCAATGGGGTGGATAGGGTGTGTCCGTTATGAAAAATCCTGATGTGACTTCGTGGAACAAACTTTTGCATTAATTGCACCAATTCATCCCGTTTTGCACCGAGTTTCATGCAGTTACGAAATGATCCCAAATGCAACCAAACACTATGAAACGCACCAAAACATGAGTTTAGGGTCCAATGGGGTGGATTAGGTGCGTTGGTTGCGAAAAATTAAAACGCGACTTCGTGGCACAAACTTTTGCATTAATTGGACTAGTTCAGTATGTTTTGCAACAAGTTTCATGCAGTTATGGAACGATCCCAAATGCACGCAAATACTACAAAACAGACCGAAACATTAGTTTAGGGTCCAATGGAGTGGATTGGGTGCATTCGTTGCGAAAAATCTCGACATGACTTTG
Organism: Panicum virgatum; assembly: GCF_016808335.1. Taxonomy (NCBI): domain Eukaryota; kingdom Viridiplantae; phylum Streptophyta; class Magnoliopsida; order Poales; family Poaceae; genus Panicum; species Panicum virgatum. Next base: position 8,009 of record NW_024376540.1, read on the forward strand.
TGGCACAAACTTTTGCATTAATTGGTCCAGTTCATCCCATTTTGCACCAAGTTTCATGCAATTACGAAACGATCCCAAATGCACCCAAACACTATGAAACACACCAAAACATGAGTTTAGGGTCCAATGGGGTGGATCAGGTGCGTTCGTTGCGAAAAATACAATGTGACTTCGTGACACGAACATTTGTATTAATTGAACCAGTTCAGTATGTTTTGAAACAAGTTTCTTGCAGTTACGGAACGATCCCAAATGCACCCAAATACTACAAAACGCACCGAAACATTAGTTTAGGGTCCAATTGGGTTGATTGGGTCCGTTCGCTGCGAAAAATCCTGAAGTGAGTTCGTGGCACGAACTTTTGCATTAATTGCACCAGTTCACCCAGTTTTGCATCGAGTTTCATGCAGTTATGAAATGATCCCAAATGCACACGCACCAAAACATGAGTTTTAGGGTCCAATGGGGCGGATTGGGTGCATTCGTTGCGAAAAATCCCGATGTGACTTCGTGGCACGAACGTTTGCATTAATTGCACCAGTTCACCCCATTTTGCACCGAGTTTCATGCAGTTACAAAACGATCCGAAATGCACCCAAACACTATGAAAGGCTCCAAAACATGAGTTTAGGGTCCAATGGGGTGGATTAGTTGCGTTGGTTGCGAAAAATTAAAACGCGACTTCGTGGCACAAACTTTTGCATTAATTGGACCAGTTCAGTATGTTTTGCAACAAGTTTCATGCAGTTATGGAACGATCCCAAATGCACGCAAATACTACAAAACAGACCGAAATATTAGTTTAGGGTCCAATGGAGTGGATTGGGTGCATTCGTTGCGAAAAATCTCGACATGACTTTGTGGCACAAACTTTTGCATTAATTGCTCCAGTTCATCCCATTTTGCACCAAGTTTCATGCAATTACGAAACGATCCCAAATGCACCCAAACACTATGAAACACACCAAAACATGAGTTTAGGGTCCAATGGGGTGGATCAGGTGCGTTCGTTGCGAAAAATACAATGTGACTTCGTGGCACGAACTTTTGTATTAATTGAACCAGTTCAGTATGTTTTGAAACAAGTTTCTTGCAGTTACGGAACGATCCCAAATGCACCCAAATACTACAAAAACGCACCGAAACATTAGTTTAGGGTCCAATAGGGTTGATTGGGTCCGTTCGCTGCGAAAAATCCTGAAGTGAGTTCGTGGCACGAACTTTTGCATTAATTGCACCAGTTCACCCCGTTTTGCATCGAGTTTCATGCAGTTATGAAATGATCCCAAATGCACACGCACCAAAACATGAGTTTTAGGGTCCAATGGGGCGGATTGGGTGCATTCGTTGCGAAAAAATCCCGATGTGACTTCGTGGCACGAACGTTTGCATTAATTGCACCAGTTCACCCCATTTTGCACCGTAGTTTCATGCAGTTACAAAACGATCCGAAATGCACCCAAACACTATGAAAGGCTCCAAAACATGAGTTTAGGGTCCAATGGGGTGGATCAGGTGTGTTTGTTGGGAAAAATTACAACGTGACTTCGTGGCACGAACTTTTGCATTAATTGCACTAGTTCAGTATGTTTTGCACCAAGTTTCATGCAGTTACGAAACAATCCCAAATGCACCCAAATACTACAAAACATACTGAAACATTACTTTAGGGTCCAATGGGGTGGATAGGGTGTGTCCGTTATGAAAAATCCTGATGTGACTTCGTGGAACAAACTTTTGCATTAATTGCACCAATTCATCCCGTTTTGCACCGAGTTTCATGCAGTTACGAAATGATCCCAAATGCAACCAAACACTATGAAACGCACCAAAACATGAGTTTATGGTCCAATGGGGTGGATTAGGTGCGTTGGTTGCGAAAAATTAAAACGCGACTTCGTGGCACAAACTTTTGCATTAATTGGACCAGTTCAGTATGTTTTGCAACAAGTTTCATGCAGTTATGGAACGATCCCAAATGCACGCAAATACTACAAAACAGACCGAAACATTAGTTTAGGGTCCAATGGAGTGGATTGGGTGCATTCGTTGCGAAAAATCTCGACATGACTTTGTGGCACAAACTTTTGCATTAATTGGTCCAGTTCATCCCATTTTGCACCAAGTTTCATGCAATTACGAAACGATCCCAAATGCACCCAAACACTATGAAACACACCAAAACATGAGTTTAGGGTCCAATGGGGTGGATCAGGTGCGTTCGTTGCGAAAAATACAATGTGACTTCGTGACACGAACATTTGTATTAATTGAACCAGTTCAGTATGTTTTGAAACAAGTTTCTTGCAGTTACGGAACGATCCCAAATGCACCCAAATACTACAAAACGCACCGAAACATTAGTTTAGGGTCCAATTGGGTTGATTGGGTCCGTTCGCTGCGAAAAATCCTGAAGTGAGTTCGTGGCACGAACTTTTGCATTAATTGCACCAGTTCACCCAGTTTTGCATCGAGTTTCATGCAGTTATGAAATGATCCCAAATGCACACGCACCAAAACATGAGTTTTAGGGTCCAATGGGGCGGATTGGGTGCATTCGTTGCGAAAAATCCCGATGTGACTTCGTGGCACGAACGTTTGCATTAATTGCACCAGTTCACCCCATTTTGCACCGAGTTTCATGCAGTTACAAAACGATCCGAAATGCACCCAAACACTATGAAAGGCTCCAAAACATGAGTTTAGGGTCCAATGGGGTGGATTAGTTGCGTTGGTTGCGAAAAATTAAAACGCGACTTCGTGGCACAAACTTTTGCATTAATTGGACCAGTTCAGTATGTTTTGCAACAAGTTTCATGCAGTTATGGAACGATCCCAAATGCACGCAAATACTACAAAACAGACCGAAATATTAGTTTAGGGTCCAATGGAGTGGATTGGGTGCATTCGTTGCGAAAAATCTCGACATGACTTTGTGGCACAAACTTTTGCATTAATTGCTCCAGTTCATCCCATTTTGCACCAAGTTTCATGCAATTACGAAACGATCCCAAATGCACCCAAACACTATGAAACACACCAAAACATGAGTTTAGGGTCCAATGGGGTGGATCAGGTGCGTTCGTTGCGAAAAATACAATGTGACTTCGTGGCACGAACTTTTGTATTAATTGAACCAGTTCAGTATGTTTTGAAACAAGTTTCTTGCAGTTACGGAACGATCCCAAATGCACCCAAATACTACAAAAACGCACCGAAACATTAGTTTAGGGTCCAATAGGGGTTGATTGGGTCCGTTCGCTGCGAAAAATCCTGAAGTGAGTTCGTGGCACGAACTTTTGCATTAATTGCACCAGTTCACCCCGTTTTGCATCGAGTTTCATGCAGTTATGAAATGATCCCAAATGCACACGCACCAAAACATGAGTTTTAGGGTCCAATGGGGCGGATTGGGTGCATTCGTTGCGAAAAATCCCGATGTGACTTCGTGGCACGAACGTTTGCATTAATTGCACCAGTTCACCCCATTTTGCACCGTAGTTTCATGCAGTTACAAAACGATCCGAAATGCACCCAAACACTATGAAAGGCTCCAAAACATGAGTTTAGGGTCCAATGGGGTGGATCAGGTGTGTTTGTTGGGAAAAATTACAACGTGACTTCGTGGCACGAACTTTTGCATTAATTGCACTAGTTCAGTATGTTTTGCACCAAGTTTCATGCAGTTACGAAACAATCCCAAATGCACCCAAATACTACAAAACATACTGAAACATTACTTTAGGGTCCAATGGGGTGGATAGGGTGTGTCCGTTATGAAAAATCCTGATGTGACTTCGTGGAATAAACTTTTGCATTAATTGCACCAATTCATCCCGTTTTGCACCGAGTTTCATGCAGTTACGAAATGATCCCAAATGCAACCAAACACTATGAAACGCACCAAAACATGAGTTTAGGGTCCAATGGGGTGGATTAGGTGCGTTGGTTGCGAAAAATTAAAACGCGACTTCGTGGCACAAACTTTTGCATTAATTGGACTAGTTCAGTATGTTTTGCAACAAGTTTCATGCAGTTATGGAACGATCCCAAATGCACGCAAATACTACAAAACAGACCGAAACATTAGTTTAGGGTCCAATGGAGTGGATTGGGTGCATTCGTTGCGAAAAATCTCGACATGACTTTGTGGCACAAACTTTTGCATTAATTGGTCCAGTTCATCCCATTTTGCACCAAGTTTCATGCAATTACGAAACGATCCCAAATGCACCCAAACACTATGAAACACACCAAAACATGAGTTTAGGGTCCAATGGGGTGGATCAGGTGCGTTCGTTGCGAAAAATACAATGTGACTTCGTGACACGAACATTTGTATTAATTGAACCAGTTCAGTATGTTTTGAAACAAGTTTCTTGCAGTTACGGAACGATCCCAAATGCACCCAAATACTACAAAACGCACCGAAACATTAGTTTAGGGTCCAATTGGGTTGATTGGGTCCGTTCGCTGCGAAAAATCCTGAAGTGAGTTCGTGGCACGAACTTTTGCATTAATTGCACCAGTTCACCCAGTTTTGCATCGAGTTTCATGCAGTTATGAAATGATCCCAAATGCACACGCACCAAAACATGAGTTTTAGGGTCCAATGGGGCGGATTGGGTGCATTCGTTGCGAAAAATCCCGATGTGACTTCGTGGCACGAACGTTTGCATTAATTGCACCAGTTCACCCCATTTTGCACCGAGTTTCATGCAGTTACAAAACGATCCGAAATGCACCCAAACACTATGAAAGGCTCCAAAACATGAGTTTAGGGTCCAATGGGGTGGATTAGTTGCGTTGGTTGCGAAAAATTAAAACGCGACTTCGTGGCACAAACTTTTGCATTAATTGGACCAGTTCAGTATGTTTTGCAACAAGTTTCATGCAGTTATGGAACGATCCCAAATGCACGCAAATACTACAAAACAGACCGAAATATTAGTTTAGGGTCCAATGGAGTGGATTGGGTGCATTCGTTGCGAAAAATCTCGACATGACTTTGTGGCACAAACTTTTGCATTAATTGCTCCAGTTCATCCCATTTTGCACCAAGTTTCATGCAATTACGAAACGATCCCAAATGCACCCAAACACTATGAAACACACCAAAACATGAGTTTAGGGTCCAATGGGGTGGATCAGGTGCGTTCGTTGCGAAAAATACAATGTGACTTCGTGGCACGAACTTTTGTATTAATTGAACCAGTTCAGTATGTTTTGAAACAAGTTTCTTGCAGTTACGGAACGATCCCAAATGCACCCAAATACTACAAAACGCACCGAAACATTAGTTTAGGGTCCAATAGGGGTTGATTGGGTCCGTTCGCTGCGAAAAATCCTGAAGTGAGTTCGTGGCACGAACTTTTGCATTAATTGCACCAGTTCACCCCGTTTTGCATCGAGTTTCATGCAGTTATGAAATGATCCCAAATGCACACGCACCAAAACATGAGTTTTAGGGTCAAATGGGGCGGATTGGGTGCATTCGTTGCGAAAAATCCCGATGTGACTTCGTGGCACGAACGTTTGCATTAATTGCACCAGTTCACCCCATTTTGCACCGAGTTTCATGCAGTTACAAAACGATCCGAAATGCACCCAAACACTATGAAAGGCTCCAAAACATGAGTTTAGGGTCCAATGGGGTGGATCAGGTGTGTTTGTTGGGAAAAATTACAACGTGACTTCGTGGCACGAACTTTTGCATTAATTGCACTAGTTCAGTAATGTTTTGCACCAAGTTTCATGCAGTTACGAAACAATCCCAAATGCACCCAAATACTACAAAACATACTGAAACATTACTTTCGGTCCAATGGGGTGGATAGGGTGTGTCCGTTATGAAAAATCCTGATGTGACTTCGTGGAATAAACTTTTGCATTAATTGCACCAATTCATCCCGTTTTGCACCGAGTTTCATGCAGTTACGAAATGATCCCAAATGCAACCAAACACTATGAAACGCACCAAAACATGAGTTTATGGTCCAATGGGGTGGATTAGGTGCGTTGGTTGCGAAAAATTAAAACGCGACTTCGTGGCACAAACTTTTGCATTAATTGGACTAGTTCAGTATGTTTTGCAACAAGTTTCATGCAGTTATGGAACGATCCCAAATGCACGCAAATACTACAAAACAGACCGAAACATTAGTTTAGGGTCCAATGGAGTGGATTGGGTGCATTCGTTGCGAAAAATCTCGACATGACTTTGTGGCACAAACTTTTGCATTAATTGGTCCAGTTCATCCCATTTTGCACCAAGTTTCATGCAATTACGAAACGATCCCAAATGCACCCAAACACTATGAAACACACCAAAACATGAGTTTAGGGTCCAATGGGGTGGATCAGGTGCGTTCGTTGCGAAAAATACAATGTGACTTCGTGACACGAACATTTGTATTAATTGAACCAGTTCAGTATGTTTTGAAACAAGTTTCTTGCAGTTACGGAACGATCCCAAATGCACCCAAATACTACAAAACGCACCGAAACATTAGTTTAGGGTCCAATTGGGTTGATTGGGTCCGTTCGCTGCGAAAAATCCTGAAGTGAGTTCGTGGCACGAACTTTTGCATTAATTGCACCAGTTCACCCAGTTTTGCATCGAGTTTCATGCAGTTATGAAATGATCCCAAATGCACACGCACCAAAACATGAGTTTTAGGGTCCAATGGGGCGGATTGGGTGCATTCAGTTGCGAAAAAATCCCGATGTGACTTCGTGGCACGAACGTTTGCATTAATTGCACCAGTTCACCCCATTTTGCACCGAGTTTCATGCAGTTACAAAACGATCCGAAATGCACCCAAACACTATGAAAGGCTCCAAAACATGAGTTTAGGGTCCAATGGGGTGGATTAGTTGCGTTGGTTGCGAAAAATTAAAACGCGACTTCGTGGCACAAACTTTTGCATTAATTGGACCAGTTCAGTATGTTTTGCAACAAGTTTCATGCAGTTATGGAACGATCCCAAATGCACGCAAATACTACAAAACAGACCGAAATATTAGTTTAGGGTCCAATGGAGTGGATTGGGTGCATTCGTTGCGAAAAATCTCGACATGACTTTGTGGCACAAACTTTTGCATTAATTGCTCCAGTTCATCCCATTTTGCACCAAGTTTCATGCAATTACGAAACGATCCCAAATGCACCCAAACACTATGAAACACACCAAAACATGAGTTTAGGGTCCAATGGGGTGGATCAGGTGCGTTCGTTGCGAAAAATACAATGTGACTTCGTGGCACGAACTTTTGTATTAATTGAACCAGTTCAGTATGTTTTGAAACAAGTTTCTTGCAGTTACGGAACGATCCCAAATGCACCCAAATACTACAAAAACGCACCGAAACATTAGTTTAGGGTCCAATAGGGGTTGATTGGGTCCGTTCGCTGCGAAAAATCCTGAAGTGAGTTCGTGGCACGAACTTTTGCATTAATTGCACCAGTTCACCCCGTTTTGCATCGAGTTTCATGCAGTTATGAAATGATCCCAAATGCACACGCACCAAAACATGAGTTTTAGGGTCCAATGGGGCGGATTGGGTGCATTCGTTGCGAAAAATCCCGATGTGACTTCGTGGCACGAACGTTTGCATTAATTGCACCAGTTCACCCCATTTTGCACCGAGTTTCATGCAGTTACAAAACGATCCGAAATGCACCCAAACACTATGAAAGGCTCCAAAACATGAGTTTAGGGTCCAATGGGGTGGATCAGGTGTGTTTGTTGGGAAAAATTACAACGTGACTTCGTGGCACGAACTTTTGCATTAATTGCACTAGTTCAGTATGTTTTGCACCAAGTTTCATGCAGTTACGAAACAATCCCAAATGCACCCAAATACTACAAAACATACTGAAACATTACTTTCGGTCCAATGGGGTGGATAGGGTGTGTCCGTTATGAAAAATCCTGATGTGACTTCGTGGAACAAACTTTTGCATTAATTGCACCAATTCATCCCGTTTTGCACCGAGTTTCATGCAGTTACGAAATGATCCCAAATGCAACCAAACACTATGAAACGCACCAAAACATGAGTTTAGGGTCCAATGGGGTGGATTAGGTGCGTTGGTTGCGAAAAATTAAAACGCGACTTCGTGGCACAAACTTTTGCATTAATTGGACCAGTTCAGTATGTTTTGCAACAAGTTTCATGCAGTTATGGAACGATCCCAAATGCACGCAAATACTACAAAACAGACCGAAACATTAGTTTAGGGTCCAATGGAGTGGATTGGGTGCATTCGTTGCGAAAAATCTCGACATGACTTTGTGGCACAAACTTTTGCATTAATTGGTCCAGTTCATCCCATTTTGCACCAAGTTTCATGCAATTACGAAACGATCCCAAATGCACCCAAACACTATGAAACACACCAAAACATGAGTTTAGGGTCCAATGGGGTGGATCAGGTGCGTTCGTTGCGAAAAATACAATGTGACTTCGTGACACGAACTTTTGTATTAATTGAACCAGTTCAGTATGTTTTGAAACAAGTTTCTTGCAGTTACGGAACGATCCCAAATGCACCCAAATACTACAAAACGCACCGAAACATTAGTTTAGGGTCCAATGGGGTTGATTGGGTCCGTTCGCTGCGAAAAATCCTGAAGTGAGTTCGTGGCACGAACTTTTGCATTAATTGCACCAGTTCACCCAGTTTTGCATCGAGTTTCATGCAGTTATGAAATGATCCCAAATGCACACGCACCAAAACATGAGTTTTAGGGTCCAATGGGGCGGATTGGGTGCATTCGTTGCGAAAAAATCCCGATGTGACTTCGTGGCACGAACGTTTGCATTAATTGCACCAGTTCACCCCATTTTGCACCGAGTTTCATGCAGTTACAAAACGATCCGAAATGCACCCAAACACTATGAAAGGCTCCAAAACATGAGTTTAGGGTCCAATGGGGTGGATTAGTTGCGTTGGTTGCGAAAAATTAAAACGCGACTTCGTGGCACAAACTTTTGCATTAATTGGACCAGTTCAGTATGTTTTGCAACAAGTTTCATGCAGTTATGGAACGATCCCAAATGCACGCAAATACTACAAAACAGACCGAAATATTAGTTTAGGGTCCAATGGAGTGGATTGGGTGCATTCGTTGCGAAAAATCTCGACATGACTTTGTGGCACAAACTTTTGCATTAATTGCTCCAGTTCATCCCATTTTGCACCAAGTTTCATGCAATTACGAAACGATCCCAAATGCACCCAAACACTATGAAACACACCAAAACATGAGTTTAGGGTCCAATGGGGTGGATCAGGTGCGTTCGTTGCGAAAAATACAATGTGACTTCGTGGCACGAACTTTTGTATTAATTGAACCAGTTCAGTATGTTTTGAAACAAGTTTCTTGCAGTTACGGAACGATCCCAAATGCACCCAAATACTACAAAAACGCACCGAAACATTAGTTTAGGGTCCAATAGGGTTGATTGGGTCCGTTCGCTGCGAAAAATCCTGAAGTGAGTTCGTGGCACGAACTTTTGCATTAATTGCACCAGTTCACCCCGTTTTGCATCGAGTTTCATGCAGTTATGAACTGATCCCAAATGCACACGCACCAAAACATGAGTTTTAGGGTCAAATGGGGCGGATTGGGTGCATTCGTTGCGAAAAATCCCGATGTGACTTCGTGGCACGAACGTTTGCATTAATTGCACCAGTTCACCCCATTTTGCACCGTGTTTCATGCAGTTACAAAACGATCCGAAATGCACCCAAACACTATGAAAGGCTCCAAAACATGAGTTTAGGGTCCAATGGGGTGGATCAGGTGTGTTTGTTGGGAAAAATTACAACGTGACTTCGTGGCACGAACTTTTGCATTAATTGCACTAGTTCAGAATGTTTTGCACCAAGTTTCATGCAGTTACGAAACAATCCCAAATGCACCCAAATACTACAAAACATACTGAAACATTACTTTCGGTCCAATGGGGTGGATAGGGTGTGTCCGTTATGAAAAATCCTGATGTGACTTCGTGGAATAAACTTTTGCATTAATTGCACCAATTCATCCCGTTTTGCACCGAGTTTCATGCAGTTACGAAATGATCCCAAATGCAACCAAACACTATGAAACGCACCAAAACATGAGTTTATGGTCCAATGGGGTGGATTAGGTGCGTTGGTTGCGAAAAATTAAAACGCGACTTCGTGGCACAAACTTTTGCATTAATTGGACTAGTTCAGTATGTTTTGCAACAAGTTTCATGCAGTTATGGAACGATCCCAAATGCACGCAAATACTACAAAACAGACCGAAACATTAGTTTAGGGTCCAATGGAGTGGATTGGGTGCATTCGTTGCGAAAAATCTCGACATGACTTTGTGGCACAAACTTTTGCATTAATTGGTCCAGTTCATCCCATTTTGCACCAAGTTTCATGCAATTACGAAACGATCCCAAATGCACCCAAACACTATGAAACACACCAAAACATGAGTTTAGGGTCCAATGGGGTGGATCAGGTGCGTTCGTTGCGAAAAATACAATGTGACTTCGTGACACGAACATTTGTATTAATTGAACCAGTTCAGTATGTTTTGAAACAAGTTTCTTGCAGTTACGGAACGATCCCAAATGCACCCAAATACTACAAAACGCACCGAAACATTAGTTTAGGGTCCAATTGGGTTGATTGGGTCCGTTCGCTGCGAAAAATCCTGAAGTGAGTTCGTGGCACGAACTTTTGCATTAATTGCACCAGTTCACCCAGTTTTGCATCGAGTTTCATGCAGTTATGAAATGATCCCAAATGCACACGCACCAAAACATGAGTTTTAGGGTCCAATGGGGCGGATTGGGTGCATTCGTTGCGAAAAATCCCGATGTGACTTCGTGGCACGAACGTTTGCATTAATTGCACCAGTTCACCCCATTTTGCACCGAGTTTCATGCAGTTACAAAACGATCCGAAATGCACCCAAACACTATGAAAGGCTCCAAAACATGAGTTTAGGGTCCAATGGGGTGGATTAGTTGCGTTGGTTGCGAAAAATTAAAACGCGACTTCGTGGCACAAACTTTTGCATTAATTGGACCAGTTCAGTATGTTTTGCAACAAGTTTCATGCAGTTATGGAACGATCCCAAATGCACGCAAATACTACAAAACAGACCGAAATATTAGTTTAGGGTCCAATGGAGTGGATTGGGTGCATTCGTTGCGAAAAATCTCGACATGACTTTGTGGCACAAACTTTTGCATTAATTGCTCCAGTTCATCCCATTTTGCACCAAGTTTCATGCAATTACGAAACGATCCCAAATGCACCCAAACACTATGAAACACACCAAAACATGAGTTTAGGGTCCAATGGGGTGGATCAGGTGCGTTCGTTGCGAAAAATACAATGTGACTTCGTGGCACGAACTTTTGTATTAATTGAACCAGTTCAGTATGTTTTGAAACAAGTTTCTTGCAGTTACGGAACGATCCCAAATGCACCCAAATACTACAAAAACGCACCGAAACATTAGTTTAGGGTCCAATAGGGTTGATTGGGTCCGTTCGCTGCGAAAAATCCTGAAGTGAGTTCGTGGCACGAACTTTTGCATTAATTGCACCAGTTCACCCCGTTTTGCATCGAGTTTCATGCAGTTATGAAATGATCCCAAATGCACACGCACCAAAACATGAGTTTTAGGGTCAAATGGGGCGGATTGGGTGCATTCGTTGCGAAAAATCCCGATGTGACTTCGTGGCACGAACGTTTGCATCAATTGCACCAGTTCACCCCATTTTGCACCGTGTTTCATGCAGTTACAAAACGATCCGAAATGCACCCAAACACTATGAAAGGCTCCAAAACATGAGTTTAGGGTCCAATGGGGTGGATCAGGTGTGTTTGTTGGGAAAAATTACAACGTGACTTCGTGGCACGAACTTTTGCATTAATTGCACTAGTTCAGAATGTTTTGCACCAAGTTTCATGCAGTTACGAAACAATCCCAAATGCACCCAAATACTACAAAACATACTGAAACATTACTTTCGGTCCAATGGGGTGGATAGGGTGTGTCCGTTATGAAAAATCCTGATGTGACTTCGTGGAATAAACTTTTGCATTAATTGCACCAATTCATCCCGTTTTGCACCGAGTTTCATGCAGTTACGAAATGATCCCAAATGCAACCAAACACTATGAAACGCACCAAAACATGAGTTTATGGTCCAATGGGGTGGATTAGGTGCGTTGGTTGCGAAAAATTAAAACGCGACTTCGTGGCACAAACTTTTGCATTAATTGGACCTAGTTCAGTATGTTTTGCAACAAGTTTCATGCAGTTATGGAACGATCCCAAATGCACGCAAATACTACAAAACAGACCGAAACATTAGTTTAGGGTCCAATGGAGTGGATTGGGTGCATTCGTTGCGAAAAATCTCGACATGACTTTGTGGCACAAACTTTTGCATTAATTGGTCCAGTTCATCCCATTTTGCACCAAGTTTCATGCAATTACGAAACGATCCCAAATGCACCCAAACACTATGAAACACACCAAAACATGAGTTTAGGGTCCAATGGGGTGGATCAGGTGCGTTCGTTGCGAAAAATACAATGTGACTTCGTGGCACGAACTTTGTATTAATTGAACCAGTTCAGTATGTTTTGAAACAAGTTTCTTGCAGTTACGGAACGATCCCAAATGCACCCAAATACTACAAAACGCACCGAAACATTAGTTTAGGGTCCAATTGGGTTGATTGGGTCCGTTCGCTGCGAAAAATCCTGAAGTGAGTTCGTGGCACGAACTTTTGCATTAATTGCACCAGTTCACCCAGTTTTGCATCGAGTTTCATGCAGTTATGAAATGATCCCAAATGCACACGCACCAAAACATGAGTTTTAGGGTCCAATGGGGCGGATTGGGTGCATTCGTTGCGAAAAATCCCGATGTGACTTCGTGGCACGAACGTTTGCATTAATTGCACCAGTTCACCCCCATTTTGCACCGAGTTTCATGCAGTTACAAAACGATCCGAAATGCACCCAAACACTATGAAAGGCTCCAAAACATGAGTTTAGGGTCCAATGGGGTGGATTAGTTGCGTTGGTTGCGAAAAATTAAAACGCGACTTCGTGGCACAAACTTTTGCATTAATTGGACCAGTTCAGTATGTTTTGCAACAAGTTTCATGCAGTTATGGAACGATCCCAAATGCACGCAAATACTACAAAACAGACCGAAATATTAGTTTAGGGTCCAATGGAGTGGATTGGGTGCATTCGTTGCGAAAAATCTCGACATGACTTTGTGGCACAAACTTTTGCATTAATTGGCTCCAGTTCATCCCATTTTGCACCAAGTTTCATGCAATTACGAAACGATCCCAAATGCACCCAAACACTATGAAACACACCAAAACATGAGTTTAGGGTCCAATGGGGTGGATCAGGTGCGTTCGTTGCGAAAAATACAATGTGACTTCGTGGCACGAACTTTTGTATTAATTGAACCAGTTCAGTATGTTTTGAAACAAGTTTCTTGCAGTTACGGAACGATCCCAAATGCACCCAAATACTACAAAACGCACCGAAACATTAGTTTAGGGTCCAATAGGGGTTGATTGGGTCCGTTCGCTGCGAAAAATCCTGAAGTGAGTTCGTGGCACGAACTTTTGCATTAATTGCACCAGTTCACCCCGTTTTGCATCGAGTTTCATGCAGTTATGAAATGATCCCAAATGCACACGCACCAAAACATGAGTTTTAGGGTCAATGGGGCGGATTGGGTGCATTCGTTGCGAAAAATCCCGATGTGACTTCGTGGCACGAACGTTTGCATCAATTGCACCAGTTCACCCCATTTTGCACCGTGTTTCATGCAGTTACAAAACGATCCGAAATGCACCCAAACACTATGAAAGGCTCCAAAACATGAGTTTAGTGTCCAATGGGGTGGATCAGGTGTGTTTGTTGGGAAAAATTACAACGTGACTTCGTGGCACGAACTTTTGCATTAATTGCACTAGTTCAGAATGTTTTGCACCAAGTTTCATGCAGTTACGAAACAATCCCAAATGCACCCAAATACTACAAAACATACTGAAACATTACTTTCGATCCAATGGGGTGGATAGGGTGTGTCCGTTATGAAAAATCCTGATGTGACTTCGTGGAATAAACTTTTGCATTAATTGCACCAATTCATCCCGTTTTGCACCGAGTTTCATGCAGTTACGAAATGATCCCAAATGCAACCAAACACTATGAAACGCACCAAAACATGAGTTTAGGGTCCAATGGGGTGGATTAGGTGCGTTGGTTGCGAAAAATTAAAACGCGACTTCGTGGCACAAACTTTTGCATTAATTGGACTAGTTCAGTATGTTTTGCAACAAGTTTCATGCAGTTATGGAACGATCCCAAATGCACGCAAATACTACAAAACAGACCGAAACATTAGTTTAGGGTCCAATGGAGTGGATTGGGTGCATTCGTTGCGAAAAATCTCGACATGACTTTGTGGCACAAACTTTTGCATTAATTGGTCCAGTTCATCCCATTTTGCACCAAGTTTCATGCAATTACGAAACGATCCCAAATGCACCCAAACACTATGAAACACACCAAAACATGAGTTTAGGGTCCAATGGGGTGGATCAGGTGCGTTCGTTGCGAAAAATACAATGTGACTTCGTGGACACGAACATTTGTATTAATTGAACCAGTTCAGTATGTTTTGAAACAAGTTTCTTGCAGTTACGGAACGATCCCAAATGCACCCAAATACTACAAAACGCACCGAAACATTAGTTTAGGGTCCAATTGGGTTGATTGGGTCCGTTCGCTGCGAAAAATCCTGAAGTGAGTTCGTGGCACGAACTTTTGCATTAATTGCACCAGTTCACCCAGTTTTGCATCGAGTTTCATGCAGTTATGAAATGATCCCAAATGCACACGCACCAAAACATGAGTTTTAGGGTCCAATGGGGCGGATTGGGTGCATTCGTTGCGAAAAATCCCGATGTGACTTCGTGGCACGAACGTTTGCATTAATTGCACCAGTTCACCCCATTTTGCACCGAGTTTCATGCAGTTACAAAACGATCCGAAATGCACCCAAACACTATGAAAGGCTCCAAAACATGAGTTTAGGGTCCAATGGGGTGGATTAGTTGCGTTGGTTGCGAAAAATTAAAACGCGACTTCGTGGCACAAACTTTTGCATTAATTGGACCAGTTCAGTATGTTTTGCAACAAGTTTCATGCAGTTATGGAACGATCCCAAATGCACGCAAATACTACAAAACAGACCGAAATATTAGTTTAGGGTCCAATGGAGTGGATTGGGTGCATTCGTTGCGAAAAATCTCGACATGACTTTGTGGCACAAACTTTTGCATTAATTGCTCCAGTTCATCCCATTTTGCACCAAGTTTCATGCAATTACGAAACGATCCCAAATGCACCCAAACACTATGAAACACACCAAAACATGAGTTTAGGGTCCAATGGGGTGGATCAGGTGCGTTCGTTGCGAAAAATACAATGTGACTTCGTGGCACGAACTTTTGTATTAATTGAACCAGTTCAGTATGTTTTGAAACAAGTTTCTTGCAGTTACGGAACGATCCCAAATGCACCCAAATACTACAAAAACGCACCGAAACATTAGTTTAGGGTCCAATAGGGTTGATTGGGTCCGTTCGCTGCGAAAAATCCTGAAGTGAGTTCGTGGCACGAACTTTTGCATTAATTGCACCAGTTCACCCCGTTTTGCATCGAGTTTCATGCAGTTATGAAATGATCCCAAATGCACACGCACCAAAACATGAGTTTTAGGGTCCAATGGGGCGGATTGGGTGCATTCGTTGCGAAAAATCCCGATGTGACTTCGTGGCACGAACGTTTGCATCAATTGCACCAGTTCACCCCATTTTGCACCGTAGTTTCATGCAGTTACAAAACGATCCGAAATGCACCCAAACACTATGAAAGGCTCCAAAACATGAGTTTAGGGTCCAATGGGGTGGATCAGGTGTGTTTGTTGGGAAAAATTACAACGTGACTTCGTGGCACGAACTTTTGCATTAATTGCACTAGTTCAGAATGTTTTGCACCAAGTTTCATGCAGTTACGAAACAATCCCAAATGCACCCAAATACTACAAAACATACTGAAACATTACTTTCGGTCCAATGGGGTGGATAGGGTGTGTCCGTTATGAAAAATCCTGATGTGACTTCGTGGAACAAACTTTTGCATTAATTGCACCAATTCATCCCGTTTTGCACCGAGTTTCATGCAGTTACGAAATGATCCCAAATGCAACCAAACACTATGAACGCACCAAACATGAGTTTTAGGGTCCAATGGGGTGGATTAGGTGCGTTGGTTGCGAAAAATTAAAAACAACGCGACTTCGTGGCACAAACTTTTGCATTAATTGGACCAGTTCAGTATGTTTTGCAACAGTTTCATGCATTATGGAACGATCCCAAATGCACTCAAATACTACAAACAGACCGAAACATTAGTTTAGGGTCCAATGGAGTGGATTGGGTGCATTCGTTGCGAAAAATCTCGACATGACTTGTGGCACAACTTTTGCATTAATTGGTTCCAGTTCATCCCATTTTGCACCAAGTTTCATGCAATTACGAAACGATCCCAAATGCACCCAAACACTATGAAACACACCAAAACATGAGTTTAGGGGTCCAATGGGGTGGATCAGGTGCGTTCGTTGCGAAAAATAAAACGCGACTTCGTGGCACAAACTTTTGCATTAATTGGACCAGTTCAGTATGTTTTGCAACAAGTTTCATGCAGTTATGGAACGATCCCAAATGCACGCAAATACTACAAAACAGACCGAAACATTAGTTTAGGGTCCAATGGAGTGCATTGGGTGCATTCGTTGCGAAAAATCTCGACATGACTTTGTGGCACAAGCTTTTGCATTAATTGGTCCAGTTCATCGCATTTTGCACCAAGTTTCATGCAATTACGAAACGATCCCAAATGCACCCAAACACTATGAAACACACCGAAACATGAGTTTAGGGTCCAATGGGGTGGATCAGGTGCGTTCGTTGCGAAAAATACAATGTGACTTCGTGACACGAACATTTGTATTAATTGAACCAGTTCAGTATGTTTTGAAACAAGTTTCTTGCAGTTACGGAACGATCCCAAATGCACCTAAATACTACAAAACGCACCGAAACATTAGTTTAGGGTCCAATGGGTTGATTGGGTCCGTTCGCTGCGAAAAAATCCTGAAGTGAGTTCGTGGCACGAACTTTTGCATTAATTGCACCAGTTCACCCAGTTTTGCATCGAGTTTCATGCAGTTATGAAATGATCCCAAATGCACACGCACCAAAACATGAGTTTTAGGGTCCAATGGGGCGGATTGGGTGCATTCGTTGCGAAAAATCCGATGTGACTTCGTGGCACGAACGTTTGCATTAATTGCACCAGTTCACCCCATTTTGCACCGAGTTTCATGCAGTTACAAAACGATCCGAAATGCACCCAAACACTATGAAAGGCTCCAAAACATGAGTTTAGGGTCCAATGGGGTGGATTAGTTGCGTTGGTTGCGAAAAATTAAAACGCGACTTCGTGGCACAAACTTTTGCATTAATTGGACCAGTTCAGTATGTTTTGCAACAAGTTTCATGCAGTTATGGAACGATCCCAAATGCACGCAAATACTACAAAACAGACCGAAATATTAGTTTAGGGTCCAATGGAGTGGATTGGGTGCATTCGTTGCGAAAAATCTCGACATGACTTTGTGGCACAAACTTTTGCATTAATTGCTCCAGTTCATCCCATTTTGCACCAAGTTTCATGCAATTACGAAACGATCCCAAATGCACCCAAACACTATGAAACACACCAAAACATGAGTTTAGGGTCCAATGGGGTGGATCAGGTGCGTTCGTTGCGAAAAATACAATGTGACTTCGTGGCACGAACTTTTGTATTAATTGAACCAGTTCAGTATGTTTTGAAACAAGTTTCTTGCAGTTACGGAACGATCCCAAATGCACCCAAATACTACAAAAACGCACCGAAACATTAGTTTAGGGTCCAATAGGGTTGATTGGGTCCGTTCGCTGCGAAAAATCCTGAAGTGAGTTCGTGGCACGAACTTTTGCATTAATTGCACCAGTTCACCCCGTTTTGCATCGAGTTTCATGCAGTTATGAACTGATCCCAAATGCACACGCACCAAAACATGAGTTTTAGGGTCCAATGGGGCGGATTGGGTGCATTCGTTGCGAAAAATCCCGATGTGACTTCGTGGCACGAACGTTTGCATTAATTGCACCAGTTCACCCCATTTTGCACCGAGTTTCATGCAGTTACAAAACGATCCGAAATGCACCCAAACACTATGAAAGGCTCCAAAACATGAGTTTAGGGTCCAATGGGGTGGATCAGGTGTGTTTGTTGGGAAAAATTACAACGTGACTTCGTGGACACACGAGTACTTTGCACCATTAGACCTTCACTTACGTCTCCAGAATGTTTTTGCAACCAAGTTTCATGCCACTTACTGAAACATGCCCAATGCACCCGGATCCGTACAAGAGACACTGAACTTACTTTCGTCATGCTACGAAGAATGGGCCAAAAATAGATGCTGACCCAACAGACATTGTGTGCGCCTAGGGCTTCGCTTCCCCTTGACCTGGGACACAGGGGCGGCGATTTCATGCAGTTCCCTAGGGGCTGCGCCCCCCTCTCCCTCTATTTATAGAGAAGTTTCTTTTCAATTCAGACTTGAGTTTTGTTTACATCTAGCTTTAGCTACTCAGGAACACGCGCAAAACAGCGCTGTCCTCGTGTATTCAGAACTCCACCTTCGAGAGATAATCAGATTGCTCGCATCCTTTTCTTGTTCGTTCTTCGATTGCGGACAGGAAACGATCTTCGTGATCAGGCTGATCTTGCATCAACAAGGTCGGTAACCGCAGGGAGTTGGTTCAGCGATTGCATTGGCGCTTCGGGTTCGCTCGTCGTAGTCGGATCGTGAGGGTCATCTTCCGCCAAGTCGAATTTATCCCTACTCACCGAAAGATCGGGCACTCCGGCTCTATCAAGTGGTATCAGGTTTCCAGGTTGATCGGTGAGTTATCTAGTGTTCTTCCCTTTCCTACAGTCCACAAAACCAAAAAAAAAATTATTATCAGGTTAGATCCTTGTCCCAGCACCTTTTGAGCCTTGCACTTTCTTTCAATAATTTGCATTGTTGAATTTGTGTGCTTACGCGTTCAATTGTTGCTGGTTACTTTGTGTTCTATCCTTGTTTTTCTTTTCGTCTAACCCTAGCGCCGCCACCATCTCTCTGCCCCTGATCGCCCTTTCCTGCCTTGTGTGTTTGGCAAGTCAAAAAAAAAAGGAAAGCGAGAAACACAACCGCGTGCGTGATTTCTGGTCGCGCCTCTCACGCGCCGACGCCCCCACCTTTTCCTTTTTTTGTTTCGGATCACGCCTCCCTGTGCACCAGTTGTGTATTCCTTTTAGCAAGTTTAAAAGGTTTGCCTAATCCTGATCGGCTTCAATTGAGAAAGTCTTGGTTGCCTCGGCAGTCCTACCATACAAAGGGACATCCGGATCTTCTTGTTACCGGAATACCCCTACTTTTCCTGAAAAGTGTGTGTGGTAACTTGCTCATTTGTATTCCTTTGCTCATATAATCAGTTTGTGAGTTTCTCCAGAAAAAAAAACAGAAACGAAAAAAAAACAAAAAAAAAAAAAAAACAGGGAAACAGAAAGGAGGTTACCTCATTTGGGCGCATCACGCAGGACGCCTAGGTGTGCGCCCCTGCTGCTCCTTGTTCCTCACTTTTGTGTTTTTCCTTTCCCCCATATCCTTGCTCAACTTTTGCACCTTGTTTCCAGCAGCTTTGATTACGTGTTTGGCACTATAATTCAACCTTGCATTATTGTTTGATTGTGCTAACCCTTGAATTGAGTGCAGCCTACCCAGAACCCCACATAGTTCTACGACGAGCAGACTTTGTTTCTCCAGGCAATCGCTCCTCCAATCTTTCGCCGGTTCTACCTATTGGTTGCAGATCACCCCTGTGTGCTTGGTAAGAACGGATAAGAATTTGATAACAGCACTACTGTGAGCGCCTTGTGAACCGTTACACCCTTGTTGTCGTAGGCTTTGTTTTTGTGTTTGCGCTAACTATGGCAGGAGACGAAGGCATGACGGATGAAAAGCTGCAGGACATGCGGACACGAGTTGATGGACTGGCCGCGGACATGAAGACGATGCATGAACGGCTTGACTCGACGATCACGTCATCGACCGAGAGGTTCGATCAGCTCGACCTCGCTCAGATGGCCGCTAAGACCACGCTCGACACCATCGTGGCACGGCTCGACACATTGTCCACATCGATCACAGAGTTACAGAAAGATTATGGTGGTGACACGGAACAGGAAGAGGGTACTCGCACCGGTCGTGCCCGCCGTGTGGTACGTCATCAACCTGATGACTCATTTGCTAAGATTAAATTTAAAATTCCGTCTTTTAATGGCAAATATGATCCTGCTGCATATCTTGATTGGGAACTAGAGGTCGACCAGAAATTTTCATGCCATGATATTCCTGTTAATTCTCAAGTTAAAGTTGCTATTAGTGAATTTACTGATTTTGCTTTAATTTGGTGGCGTGAATATAAACAAAAACATCCCACTCCCACCACTTGGACTCAATTAAAATTTGCCATGCGACACAGATTTGTCCCTTCATATTATGCACGAGATTTGCTTGAAAAAATGCAGTGCTTTCGACAAGGTCAACAGTCTGTTGAGGACTATTATCAGGAGTTACAAAAAGGTATGATTCGTTGTGGTTTGTTTGAGACAGATGACGCTGCTATGGCTCGTTTTCGCGGTGGTTTGAACCGCGAAATTCAGGACATCCTTGATTATAAAGAATATTCTGATATGACCACATTGTTTGCATATGCTTGCAAAGCTGAACGTGAAGTGCAGGGACAACCGTTCGAAGACATATCCTAATCTTTTGCAGGAAGAAGGCCGGCAACCAGCTCAGCGCCTGCTCTACCTGCGTCATCCACGACCAGCAGTACACCACGCGAGGGGTCGGCCAAACCTGCAGCACCCCCTCCCACAGGTGCTGTCCCTTCCACAGGACGTACACGGGATATTCAGTGCCATCGTTGCAAAGGATTTGGGCACATGATTCGGGACTGCCCAAACAAGCGTACCTTGCTTATCCGTGACAATGGTGAGTACTCTTCTGAAAGTGATTCCGAAGAACCTCGACATGCTATGCTTGCCACTGACCATGCAGCTAATGAGGAGGTACATGTCACCCCGGGCGATGCGGATAGGTATGAAAATCTTGTTGTGCAGCGTGTTCTTAGTACACAGGTCGCCCAGCCCGAGAAAAATCAGCGACACACTCTGTTCCATACAAAGGGCGTTGTGCAGGAGCGGTCGATTCGCATCATCATCGACAGCGGCAGCTGCAACAACTTGGCGAGTACCGTGCTGGTCGAGAAGTTGTCATTACCCACTCGTAAGCATCCGAATCCATATCACATTCAGTGGCTTAATGATGGTGGAAAACTTAGAGTAACACGGTCGGTGCGTGTTCCTTTCTCCATGGGTGCTTATTCTGATTTTGTCGATTGTGATGTTATTCCCATGGAAGCATGCTCTTTGTTACTTGGTAGACCTTGGCAATACGATACTGATAGCTTGCATCATGGTCGTTCGAATCATTATTCTTTCATGTTTAAGGGTCAGAAAATAATTATACATCCAATGACACCTGAACAAATTGTTCAAGATGATCTTGCTCGAGCTGCTAGGAATGCTAAACAACTTGAACCATCACCATCGCCCTCTAATTCTGAAATCAAGTTGAATGCTCCTGTTTTACTTGCTACACGTGCTGATTTTGATGATCTCTGCGATGCTCATTTGCCCTGCTATGCACTTGTATGCTATAGTGTGCTCGTCTCACTCGATGATGCACCGTCTTTGGATATTCCCCCTGTGGTTGCTAACCTTTTGCAGGAGTACGCTGATGTCTTTCCCAAGGACTTGCCATCGGGTCTTCCACCACTCCGTGGTATTGAGCACCAGATTGATCTCATTCCAGGCGCACAGCTTCCGAACCGCGCACCGTACCGTACAAATCCAGATGAGACGAAGGAGATCCAGCGCCAGGTACAGGCGTTGCTCGACAAGGGTTACATCCGTGAGTCTCTTAGCCCTTGCTCAGTTCCTGTGTTACTTGTTCCAAAGAAAGATGGATCATGGCGTATGTGTGTAGACTGTCGTGCTATTAATAACATTACCATTCGTTATCGATATCCTATACCACGCCTTGATGATATGCTAGATGAGCTTAGTGGTGCCATTATTTTCACTAAGATTGATTTGCGTAGTGGTTACCACCAGATTAGAAAGAAACTGGGTGATGAATGGAAAATGGCTTTTAAAACAAAATTTGGGTTATATGAATGGTTGGTTATGCCGTTTGGATTGACTAATGCTCCCAGTACCTTTATGCGCTTAATGAATGAAGTTCTAAGGCCTTTCATAGGATTGTTCGTTGTTGTCTATTTTGATGATATCCTGATTTACAACAAGTCTATGCAAGAACATTTAGAACATTTGCGTGCTGTTTTTGATGCGTTGCGTACTGCTCACTTGTTTGGAAACATAGAAAAATGCATCTTTTGCACACAACGTGTCTCGTTTCTTGGCTATGTTGTTACTCCACAGGGCATTGAGGTGGACAGCAGCAAGATCGATGCCATTCGGGAATGGCCTACACCGACGACGGTCACACAAATTCGGAGCTTTCTTGGACTTGCCGGTTTTTACCGTAGGTTCGTCCGTGACTTTAGTTCCATTGCAGCCCCTTTGCACGAGCTTACAAAGAAAGGTGCGCCATTTGCTTGGGGCGACTCGCAGGAGGTAGCGTTCAACACTTTGAAAGATAAGTTAACACATGCTCCTCTCTTGCAATTGCCTGATTTTAATAAAGTGTTTGAGCTTGAATGTGATGCTAGCGGTATTGGGCTAGGTGCTGTTTTGTTACAAGAAGGAAAACCGGTTGCTTATTTTAGTGAGAAATTAAGCGGTGCTAACCTGAGATATTCTACTTATGATAAGGAGCTTTATGCTTTAGTTCGCACTTTGCAAACATGGCAGCACTATCTTTGGCATCGCGAGTTTATAATTCATTCTGATCATGAGGCTTTGAAACATATTCGTACCCAAACAAATCTGAATCGTCGTCATGCTAATTGGGTAGAATTCATTGAGTCTTTCCCTTACATTATTAAACACAAGAATGGGAAGGAAAATGTCATTGCTGATGCTTTGTCTCGTCGATATACCATGCTATCCCAGTTAGATTTTAAAATCTTTGGCTTGCAAACTGTAAAAGATCAATATGTCGATGATTCTGATTTTAAAGATGTCTTAGCTCATTGTATGAATGGCAAACCATGGGGCAAATTTCACATGCAGGATGGGTTCCTGTTTCGCGCTAACAAGCTGTGTGTTCCAGCAAGCTCGGTTCGTCTTTTGTTGTTGAAGGAAGCACACGGAGGCGGTCTCATGGGACACTTTGGCGTCTACAAGACGCATGAGGTGCTGGCCGCCCACTTCTTTTGGCCCCGGATGCGCCGTGATGTCGAGCGCCTTGTTGCCCGCTGCACTACTTGTCAGAAAGCTAAGTCACGACTGAACAACCATGGTTTGTATATGCCTTTGCCTGTCCCTACTTCCCCTTGGCTTGATATTTCTATGGACTTTGTTTTGGGATTGCCTAGAACTAAGAAGGGGAGGGATAGCATTTTCGTGGTTGTTGATAGATTCTCCAAAATGGCTCATTTTATACCATGTCATAAAACTGATGATGCTAACAGTGTTGCTGAATTGTTCTTTCGAGAGATTATTCGTTTGCATGGTATTCCGAATACAATAGTCTCTGATCGTGATGCTAAGTTTCTCAGTCATTTTTGGAGATCGCTTTGGAATAAATTGGGAACTAAATTGCTGTTTAGCACAACTTGTCACCCTCAGACTGATGGACAAACTGAGGTGGTTAATAGAACTTTGTCAACCATGCT
Source organism: Panicum virgatum (assembly GCF_016808335.1). Taxonomy (NCBI): domain Eukaryota; kingdom Viridiplantae; phylum Streptophyta; class Magnoliopsida; order Poales; family Poaceae; genus Panicum; species Panicum virgatum. The sequence continues at coordinate 32,156 of NW_024376540.1, forward strand.
TAGGGCTGTTTTAGACAAAAATTTGAAACGTTGGGAAGATTGTTTGCCTCATATTGAATTTGCGTACAATCGTGCCACACATTCTTCTACAAAGATGTGCCCTTTTCAGATTGTTTATGGTTACATTCCTCGGGCGCCTATTGATTTGTTTTCGCTTGATGCTGAGGGCGCCCCACATATAGATGCTGTTGCACATGTGGAACACATGCTTAACCTCCATGAACAAACACAACAAAACATTGCTGCTACTAATGCTAAGTATCAGGTTGCTGGTAGTAAAGGAAGAAAACATGTTACTTTTGAACCAGGTGATATGGTTTGGTTGCATTTGCGAAAGGATCGTTTTCCTACTTTGCGTCGTTCTAAATTGATGCCTCGTGCTGCTGGTCCTTTTAAGGTGCTAACCAAGATTAATGATAATGCTTATGTTCTTGACCTGCCTGTGGAGTTTGGTGTTTCCACTAGTTTTAATGTTGCAGATTTGAAACCATATGCGGGCGAGGATGAGGAGTTGCCGTCGAGGACGACTTCAGTTCAAGAAGGGGAGGATGATGAGGACACCACGAGTACGTCTACACCAGCAGCACCTTCTCTAGCGTCTCCAGATGTACCTCCACCCCAGGCGCCACCTTCTGGGCCAATCACTCGGGCCCGTGCAAGAGAATTGAACTTCGTCATGCTACTGAAGAATGAAGGCCCAGAAGAATAGAAGCTGGCCCAACAGAGGCCCTTGTGTGGGCGCCTAGGGCTGCGCCCTTCCCCTTTGCCCTGGACACCAGGGGCGGCGCCCCATCTCCTGGCCGCCCTTCCCTAGGGGCTGCGCCCCCTCTCCCTCTATTTATAGGGAAGTTTCTTTTCAATTCAGACTTGAGTTTTGTTTACATCTAGCTTTAGCTACTCAGGAACACGCGCAAAACAGCGCTGTCCTCGTGTATTCAGAACTCCACCTTCGAGAGATAATCAGATTGCTCGCATCCTTTTCTTGTTCGTTCTTCGATTGCGGACAGGAAACGATCTTCGTGATCAGGCTGATCTTGCATCAACAAGGTCGGTAACCACAGGGAGTTGGTTCAGCGATTGCATTGGCGCTTCGGGTTCCGAACTTTTGCATTAATTGCACTATAGTTCAGAAGTTTTGCACCAAGTTTCATGCAGTTACGAAACAATCCCAAATGCACCCAAATACTACAAAACATACTGAAACATTACTTTCGGTCCAATGGGTGGATAGGGTGTGTCCGTTATGAAAAATCCTGATGACTTCGTGGAATAAACTTTTGCATTAATTGCACCAATTCATCCCGTTTTGCACCGAGTTTCATGCAGTTACGAAATGATCCCAATGCAATCCAACACTATGAAACGACACCAAAACATGAGTTTTATGGTCCAATGGGTGGATTAGGTGCGTTGGTTTGCGAAAAATTAAAACGCGACTTCGTGGCCACAAACTTTTGCATTAATTGGACTAGTTCAGTATGTTTTGCAACAAGTTTCATGCAGTTATGGAACAATCCCAAATGCACGCAAATACTACAAAACAGACCGAAACATTAGTTTAGGGTCCAATGGAGTGGATTGGGTGCATTCGTTGCGAAAAATCTCGACATGACTTTGTGGCACAAACTTTTGCATTAATTGGTCCAGTTCATCCCATTTTGCACCAAGTTTCATGCAATTACGAAACGATCCCAAATGCACCCAAACACTATGAAACACACCAAAACATGAGTTTAGGGTCCAATGGGGTGGATCAGGTGCGTTCGTTGCGAAAAATACAATGTGACTTCGTGACACGAACATTTGTATTAATTGAACCAGTTCAGTATGTTTTGAAACAAGTTTCTTGCAGTTACGGAACGATCCCAAATGCACCCAAATACTACAAAACGCACCGAAACATTAGTTTAGGGTCCAATTAGGTTGATTGGGTCCGTTCGCTGTGAAAAATCCTGAAGTGAGTTCGTGGCACGAACTTTTGCATTAATTGCACCAGTTCACCCAGTTTTGCATCGAGTTTCATGCAGTTATGAAATGATCCCAAATGCACACGCACCAAAACATGAGTTTTAGGGTCCAATGGGGCGGATTGGGTGCATTCGTTGCGAAAAATCCTGATGTGACTTCGTGGCACGAACGTTTGCATTAATTGCACCAGTTCGCCCCATTTTGCACCGAGTTTCATGCAGTTACAAAACGATCCGAAATGCACCCAAACACTATGAAAGGCTCCAAAACATGAGTTTAGGGTCCAATGGGGTGGATTAGTTGCGTTGGTTGCGAAAAATTAAAACGCGACTTCGTGGCACAAACTTTTGCATTAATTGGACCAGTTCAGTATGTTTTGCAACAAGTTTCATGCAGTTATGGAACGATCCCAAATGCACGCAAATACTACAAAACAGACCAAAATATTAGTATAGGGTCCAATGGAGTGGATTGGGTGCATTCGTTGCGAAAAATCTCGACATGACTTTGTGGCACAAACTTTTGCATTAATTGCTCCAGTTCATCCCATTTTGCACCAAGTTTCATGCAATTACGAAACGATCCCAAATGCACCCAAACACTATGAAACACACCAAAACATGAGTTTAGGGTCCAATGGGGTGGATCAGGTGCGTTCGTTGCGAAAAATACAATGTGACTTCGTGGCACGAACTTTTGTATTAATTGAACCAGTTCAGTATGTTTTGAAACAAGTTTCTTGCAGTTACGGAACGATCCCAAATGCACCCAAATACTACAAAAATGCACCGAAACATTAGTTTAGGGTCCAATAGGGTTGATTGGGTCCGTTCGCTGCGAAAAATCCTGAAGTGAGTTCGTGGCACGAACTTTTGCATTAATTGCACCAGTTCACCCCGTTTTGCATCGAGTTTCATGCAGTTATGAACTGATCCCAAATGCACACGCACCAAAACATGAGTTTTAGGGTCAAATGGGGCGGATTGGGTGCATTCGTTGCGAAAAATCCCGATGTGACTTCGTGGCACGAACGTTTGCATCAATTGCACCAGTTCACCCCATTTTGCACCGTGTTTCATGCAGTTACAAAACGATCCGAAATGCACCCAAACACTATGAAAGGCTCCAAAACATGAGTTTAGGGTCCAATGGGGTGGATCAGGTGTGTTTGTTGGGAAAAATTACAACGTGACTTCGTGGCACGAACTTTTGCATTAATTGCACTAATTCAGAATGTTTTGCACCAAGTTTCATGCAGTTACGAAACAATCCCAAATGCACCCAAATACTACAAAACATACTGAAACATTACTTTCGGTCCAATGGGGTGGATAGGGTGTGTCCGTTATGAAAAATCCTGATGTGACTTCGTGGAATAAACTTTTGCATTAATTGCACCAATTCATCCCGTTTTGCACCGAGTTTCATGCAGTTACGAAATGATCCCAAATGCAACCAAACACTATGAAACGCACCAAAACATGAGTTTATGGTCCAATGGGGTGGATTAGGTGTGTTGGTTGCGAAAAATTAAAACGCAACTTCGTGGCACAAACTTTTGCATTAATTGGACTAGTTCAGTATGTTTTGCAACAAGTTTCATGCAGTTATGGAACAATCCCAAATGCACGCAAATACTACAAAACAGACCGAAACATTAGTTTAGGGTCCAATGGAGTGGATTGGGTGCATTCGTTGCGAAAAATCTCGACATGACTTTGTGGCACAAACTTTTGCATTAATTGGTCCAGTTCATCCCATTTTGCACCAAGTTTCATGCAATTACGAAACGATCCCAAATGCACCCAAACACTATGAAACACACCAAAACATGAGTTTAGGGTCCAATGGGGTGGATCAGGTGCGTTCGTTGCGAAAAATACAATGTGACTTCGTGACACGAACATTTGTATTAATTGAACCAGTTCAGTATGTTTTGAAACAAGTTTCTTGCAGTTACGGAACGATCCCAAATGCACCCAAATACTACAAAACGCACCGAAACATTAGTTTAGGGTCCAATTGGGTTGATTGGGTCCGTTCGCTGCGAAAAATCCTGAAGTGAGTTCGTGGCACGAACTTTTGCATTAATTGCACCAGTTCACCCAGTTTTGCATCGAGTTTCATGCAGTTATGAAATGATCCCAAATGCACACGCACCAAAACATGAGTTTTAGGGTCCAATGGGGCGGATTGGGTGCATTCGTTGCGAAAAATCCCGATGTGACTTCGTGGCACGAACGTTTGCATTAATTGCACCAGTTCGCCCCATTTTGCACCGAGTTTCATGCAGTTACAAAACGATCCGAAATGCACCCAAACACTATGAAAGGCTCCAAAACATGAGTTTAGGGTCCAATGGGGTGGATTAGTTGCGTTGGTTGCGAAAAATTAAAACGCGACTTCGTGGCACAAACTTTTGCATTAATTGGACCAGTTCAGTATGTTTTGCAACAAGTTTCATGCAGTTATGGAACGATCCCAAATGCACGCAAATACTACAAAACAGACCGAAATATTAGTATAGGGTCCAATGGAGTGGATTGGGTGCATTCGTTGCGAAAAATCTCGACATGACTTTGTGGCACAAACTTTTGCATTAATTGCTCCAGTTCATCCCATTTTGCACCAAGTTTCATGCAATTACGAAACGATCCCAAATGCACCCAAACACTATGAAACACACCAAAACATGAGTTTAGGGTCCAATGGGGTGGATCAGGTGCGTTCGTTGCGAAAAATACAATGTGACTTCGTGGCACGAACTTTTGTATTAATTGAACCAGTTCAGTATGTTTTGAAACAAGTTTCTTGCAGTTACGGAACGATCCCAAATGCACCCAAATACTACAAAAATGCACCGAAACATTAGTTTAGGGTCCAATAGGGTTGATTGGGTCCGTTCGCTGCGAAAAATCCTGAAGTGAGTTCGTGGCACGAACTTTTGTATTAATTGCACCAGTTCACCCCGTTTTGCATCGAGTTTCATGCAGTTATGAACTGATCCCAAATGCACACGCACCAAAACATGAGTTTTAGGGTCAAATGGGGCGGATTGGGTGCATTCGTTGCGAAAAATCCCGATGTGACTTTGTGGCACGAACGTTTGCATCAATTGCACCAGTTCACCCCATTTTGCACCGTGTTTCATGCAGTTACAAAACGATCCGAAATGCACCCAAACACTATGAAAGGCTCCAAAACATGAGTTTAGGGTCCAATGGGGTGGATCAGGTGTGTTTGTTGGGAAAAATTACAACGTGACTTCGTGGCACGAACTTTTGCATTAATTGCACTAATTCAGAATGTTTTGCACCAAGTTTCATGCAGTTACGAAACAATCCCAAATGCACCCAAATACTACAAAACATACTGAAACATTACTTTCGGTCCAATGGGGTGGATAGGGTGTGTCCGTTATGAAAAATCCTGATGTGACTTCGTGGAATAAACTTTTGCATTAATTGCACCAATTCATCCCGTTTTGCACCGAGTTTCATGCAGTTACGAAATGATCCCAAATGCAACCAAACACTATGAAACGCACCAAAACATGAGTTTATGGTCCAATGGGGTTGATTAGGTGTGTTGGTTGCGAAAAATTAAAACGCAACTTCGTGGCACAAACTTTTGCATTAATTGGACTAGTTCAGTATGTTTTGCAACAAGTTTCATGCAGTTATGGAACAATCCCAAATGCACGCAAATACTACAAAATAGACCGAAACATTAGTTTAGGGTCCAATGGAGTGGATTGGGTGCATTCGTTGCGAAAAATCTCGACATGACTTTGTGGCACAAACTTTTGCATTAATTGGTCCAGTTCATCCCATTTTGCACCAAGTTTCATGCAATTACGAAACGATCCCAAATGCACCCAAACACTATGAAACACACCAAAACATGAGTTTAGGGTCCAATGGGGTGGATCAGGTGCGTTCGTTGCGAAAAATACAATGTGACTTCGTGACACGAACATTTGTATTAATTGAACCAGTTCAGTATGTTTTGAAACAAGTTTCTTGCAGTTACGGAACGATCCCAAATGCACCCAAATACTACAAAACGCACCGAAACATTAGTTTAGGGTCCAATTGGGTTGATTGGGTCCGTTCGCTGCGAAAAATCCTGAAGTGAGTTCGTGGCACTGAACTTTTGCATTAATTGCACCAGTTCACCCAGTTTTGCATCGAGTTTCATGCAGTTATGAAATGATCCCAAATGCACACGCACCAAAACATGAGTTTTAGGGTCCAATGGGGCGGATTGGGTGCATTCGTTGCGAAAAATCCTGATGTGACTTCGTGGCACGAACGTTTGCATTAATTGCACCAGTTCGCCCCATTTTGCACCGAGTTTCATGCAGTTACAAAACGATCCGAAATGCACCCAAACACTATGAAAGGCTCCAAAACATGAGTTTAGGGTCCAATGGGGTGGATTAGTTGCGTTGGTTGCGAAAAATTAAAACGCGACTTCGTGGCACAAACTTTTGCATTAATTGGACCAGTTCAGTATGTTTTGCAACAAGTTTCATGCAGTTATGGAACGATCCCAAATGCACGCAAATACTACAAAACAGACCGAAATATTAGTTTAGGGTCCAATGGAGTGGATTGGGTGCATTCGTTGCGAAAAATCTCGACATGACTTTGTGGCACAAACTTTTGCATTAATTGCTCCAGTTCATCCCATTTTGCACCAAGTTTCATGCAATTACGAAACGATCCCAAATGCACCCAAACACTATGAAACACACCAAAACATGAGTTTAGGGTCCAATGGGGTGGATCAGGTGCGTTCGTTGCGAAAAATACAATGTGACTTCGTGGCACGAACTTTTGTATTAATTGAACCAGTTCAGTATGTTTTGAAACAAGTTTCTTGCAGTTACGGAACGATCCCAAATGCACCCAAATACTACAAAAACTGCACCGAAACATTAGTTTAGGGTCCAATAGGGTTGATTGGGTCCGTTCGCTGCGAAAAATCCTGAAGTGAGTTCGTGGCACGAACTTTTGCATTAATTGCACCAGTTCACCCCGTTTTGCATCGAGTTTCATGCAGTTATGAACTGATCCCAAATGCACACGCACCAAAACATGAGTTTTAGGGTCAAATGGGGCGGATTGGGTGCATTCGTTGCGAAAAATCCCGATGTGACTTCGTGGCACGAACGTTTGCATCAATTGCACCAGTTCACCCCATTTTGCACCGTGTTTCATGCAGTTACAAAACGATCCGAAATGCACCCAAACACTATGAAAGGCTCCAAAACATGAGTTTAGGGTCCAATGGGGTGGATCAGGTGTGTTTGTTGGGAAAAATTACAACGTGACTTCGTGGCACGAACTTTTGCATTAATTGCACTAGTTCAGAATGTTTTGCACCAAGTTTCATGCAGTTACGAAACAATCCCAAATGCACCCAAATACTACAAAACATACTGAAACATTACTTTCGGTCCAATGGGGTGGATAGGGTGTGTCCGTTATGAAAAATCCTGATGTGACTTCGTGGAATAAACTTTTGCATTAATTGCACCAATTCATCCCGTTTTGCACCGAGTTTCATGCAGTTACGAAATGATCCCAAATGCAACCAAACACTATGAAACGCACCAAAACATGAGTTTATGGTCCAATGGGGTGGATTAGGTGTGTTGGTTGCGAAAAATTAAAACGCGACTTCGTGGCACAAACTTTTGCATTAATTGGACTAGTTCAGTATGTTTTGCAACAAGTTTCATGCAGTTATGGAACAATCCCAAATGCACGCAAATACTACAAAACAGACCGAAACATTAGTTTAGGGTCCAATGGAGTGGATTGGGTGCATTCGTTGCGAAAAATCTCGACATGACTTTGTGGCACAAACTTTTGCATTAATTGCTCCAGTTCATCCCATTTTGCACCAAGTTTCATGCAATTACGAAACGATCCCAAATGCACCCAAACACTATGAAACACACCAAAACATGAGTTTAGGGTCCAATGGGGTGGATCAGGTGCGTTCGTTGCGAAAAATACAATGTGACTTCGTGACACGAACATTTGTATTAATTGAACCAGTTCAGTATGTTTTGAAACAAGTTTCTTGCAGTTACGGAACGATCCCAAATGCACCCAAATACTACAAAACGCACCGAAACATTAGTTTAGGGTCCAATTGGGTTGATTGGGTCCGTTCGCTGCGAAAAATCCTGAAGTGAGTTCGTGGCACGAACTTTTGCATTAATTGCACCAGTTCACCCAGTTTTGCATCGAGTTTCATGCAGTTATGAAATGATCCCAAATGCACACGCACCAAAACATGAGTTTTAGGGTCCAATGGGGCGGATTGGGTGCATTCATTGCGAAAAATCCCGATGTGACTTCGTGGCACGAACGTTTGCATTAATTGCACCAGTTCACCCCATTTTGCACCGAGTTTCATGCAGTTACAAAACGATCCGAAATGCACCCAAACACTATGAAAGGCTCCAAAACATGAGTTTAGGGTCCAATGGGGTGGATTAGTTGCGTTGGTTGCGAAAAATTAAAAGCGCGACTTCGTGGCACAAACTTTTGCATTAATTGGACCAGTTCAGTATGTTTTGCAACAAGTTTCATGCAGTTATGGAACGATCCCAAATGCACGCAAATACTACAAAACAGACCGAAATATTAGTTTAGGGTCCAATGGAGTGGATTGGGTGCATTCGTTGCGAAAAATCTCGACATGACTTTGTGGCACAAACTTTTGCATTAATTGCTCCAGTTCATCCCATTTTGCACCAAGTTTCATGCAATTACGAAACGATCCCAAATGCACCCAAACACTATGAAACACACCAAAACATGAGTTTAGGGTCCAATGGGGTGGATCAGGTGCGTTCGTTGCGAAAAATACAATGTGACTTCGTGGCACGAACTTTTGTATTAATTGAACCAGTTCAGTATGTTTTGAAACAAGTTTCTTGCAGTTACGGAACGATCCCAAATGGACCCAAATACTACAAAAACGCACCGAAACATTAGTTTAGGGTCCAATAGGGTTGATTGGGTCCGTTCGCTGCGAAAAATCCTGAAGTGAGTTCGTGGCACGAACTTTTGCATTAATTGCACCAGTTCACCCCGTTTTGCATCGAGTTTCATGCAGTTATGAACTGATCCCAAATGCACACGCACCAAAACATGAGTTTTAGGGTCAAATGGGGCGGATTGGGTGCATTCAGTTGCGAAAAATCCCGATGTGACTTCGTGGCACGAACGTTTGCATCAATTGCACCAGTTCACCCCATTTTGCACCGTGTTTCATGCAGTTACAAAACGATCCGAAATGCACCCAAACACTATGAAAGGCTCCAAAACATGAGTTTAGGGTCCAATGGGGTGGATCAGGTGTGTTTGTTGGGAAAAATTACAACGTGACTTCGTGGCACGAACTTTTGCATTAATTGCACTAGTTCAGAATGTTTTGCACCAAGTTTCATGCAGTTACGAAACAATCCCAAATGCACCCAAATACTACAAAACATACTGAAACATTACTTTCGGTCCAATGGGGTGGATAGGGTGTGTCCGTTATGAAAAATCCTGATGTGACTTCGTGGAATAAACTTTTGCATTAATTGCACCAATTCATCCCGTTTTGCACCGAGTTTCATGCAGTTACGAAATGATCCCAAATGCAACCAAACACTATGAAACGCACCAAAACATGAGTTTATGGTCCAATGGGGTGGATTAGGTGTGTTGGTTGCGAAAAATTAAAACGCGACTTCGTGGCACAAACTTTTGCATTAATTGGACTAGTTCAGTATGTTTTGCAACAAGTTTCATGCAGTTATGGAACAATCCCAAATGCACGCAAATACTACAAAACAGACCGAAACATTAGTTTAGGGTCCAATGGAGTGGATTGGGTGCATTCGTTGCGAAAAATCTCGACATGACTTTGTGGCACAAACTTTTGCATTAATTGCTCCAGTTCATCCCATTTTGCACCAAGTTTCATGCAATTACGAAACGATCCCAAATGCACCCAAACACTATGAAACACACCAAAACATGAGTTTAGGGTCCAATGGGGTGGATCAGGTGCGTTCGTTGCGAAAAATACAAATCTTCGTGACACAAACATTTGTATTAATTGAACCAGTTCAGTATGTTTTGAAACAAGTTTCTTGCAGTTACGGAACGATCCCAAATGCACCCAAATACTACAAAACGCACCGAAACATTAGTTTAGGGTCCAATTGGGTTGATTGGGTCCGTTCGCTGCGAAAAATCCTGAAGTGAGTTCGTGGCACGAACTTTTGCATTAATTGCACCAGTTCACCCAGTTTTGCATCGAGTTTCATGCAGTTATGAAATGATCCCAAATGCAGCACGCACCAAAACATGAGTTTTAGGGTCCAATGGGGCGGATTGGGTGCATTCATTGCGAAAAATCCCGATGTGACTTCGTGGCACGAACGTTTGCATTAATTGCACCAGTTCACCCCATTTTGCACCGAGTTTCATGCAGTTACAAAACGATCCGAAATGCACCCAAACACTATGAAAGGCTCCAAAACATGAGTTTAGGGTCCAATGGGGTGGATTAGTTGCGTTGGTTGCGAAAAATTAAAACGCGACTTCGTGGCACAAACTTTTGCATTAATTGGACCAGTTCAGTATGTTTTGCAACAAGTTTCATGCAGTTATGGAACGATCCCAAATGCACGCAAATACTACAAAACAGACCGAAATATTAGTTTAGGGTCCAATGGAGTGGATTGGGTGCATTCGTTGCGAAAAATCTCGACATGACTTTGTGGCACAAACTTTTGCATTAATTGCTCCAGTTCATCCCATTTTGCACCAAGTTTCATGCAATTACGAAACGATCCCAAATGCACCCAAACACTATGAAACACACCAAAACATGAGTTTAGGGTCCAATGGGGTGGATCAGGTGCGTTCGTTGCGAAAAATACAATGTGACTTCGTGGCACGAACTTTTGTATTAATTGAACCAGTTCAGTATGTTTTGAAACAAGTTTCTTGCAGTTACGGAACGATCCCAAATGCACCCAAATACTACAAAAACGCACCGAAACATTAGTTTAGGGTCCAATAGGGTTGATTGGGTCCGTTCGCTGCGAAAAATCCTGAAGTGAGTTCGTGGCACGAACTTTTGCATTAATTGCACCAGTTCACCCCGTTTTGCATCGAGTTTCATGCAGTTATGAACTGATCCCAAATGCACACGCACCAAAACATGAGTTTTAGGATCAAATGGGGCGGATTGGGTGCATTCATTGCGAAAAATCCCGATGTGACTTCGTGGCACGAACGTTTGCATCAATTGCACCAGTTCACCCCATTTTGCACCGTGTTTCATGCAGTTACAAAACGATCCGAAATGCACCCAAACACTATGAAAGGCTCCAAAACATGAGTTTAGGGTCCAATGGGGTGGATCAGGTGTGTTTGTTGGGAAAAATTACAACGTGACTTCGTGGCACGAACTTTTGCATTAATTGCACTAGTTCAGAATGTTTTGCACCAAGTTTCATGCAGTTACGAAACAATCCCAAATGCACCCAAATACTACAAAACATACTGAAACATTACTTTCGGTCCAATGGGGTGGATAGGGTGTGTCCGTTATGAAAAATCCTGATGTGACTTCGTGGAATAAACTTTTGCATTAATTGCACCAATTCATCCCGTTTTGCACCGAGTTTCATGCAGTTACGAAATGATCCCAAATGCAACCAAACACTATGAACGCACCAAAACATGAGTTTATGGTCCAATGGGGTGGATTAGGTGTGTTGGTTGCGAAAAAATTAAAACGCGACTTCGTGGCACAAACTTTTGCATTAATTGGACTAGTTCAGTATGTTTTGCAACAAGTTTCATGCAGTTATGGAACAATCCCAAATGCACGCAAATACTACAAAACAGACCGAAACATTAGTTTAGGGTCCAATGGAGTGGATTGGGTGCATTCGTTGCGAAAAATCTCGACATGACTTTGTGGCACAAACTTTTGCATTAATTGCTCCAGTTCATCCCATTTTGCACCAAGTTTCATGCAATTACGAAACGATCCCAAATGCACCCAAACACTATGAAACACACCAAAACATGAGTTTAGGGTCCAATGGGGTGGATCAGGTGCGTTCGTTGCGAAAAATACAATGACTTCGTGACACGAACATTTGTATTAATTGAACCAGTTCAGTATGTTTTGAAACAAGTTTCTTGCAGTTACGGAACGATCCCAAATGCACCCAAATACTACAAAACGCACCGAAACATTAGTTTAGGGTCCAATTGGGTTGATTGGGTCCGTTCGCTGCGAAAAATCCTGAAGTGAGTTCGTGGCACGAACTTTTGCATTAATTGCACCAGTTCACCCAGTTTTGCATCGAGTTTCATGCAGTTATGAAATGATCCCAAATGCACACGCACCAAAACATGAGTTTTAGGGTCCAATGGGGCGGATTGGGTGCATTCGTTGCGAAAAATCCCGATGTGACTTCGTGGCACGAACGTTTGCATTAATTGCACCAGTTCACCCCATTTTGCACCGAGTTTCATGCAGTTACAAAACGATCCGAAATGCACCCAAAACACTATGAAAGGCTCCAAAACATGAGTTTAGGGTCCAATGGGGTGGATTAGTTGCGTTGGTTGCGAAAAATTAAAACGCGACTTCGTGGCACAAACTTTTGCATTAATTGGACCAGTTCAGTATGTTTTGCAACAAGTTTCATGCAGTTATGGAACGATCCCAAATGCACGCAAATACTACAAAACAGACCGAAATATTAGTTTAGGGTCCAATGGAGTGGATTGGGTGCATTCGTTGCGAAAAATCTCGACATGACTTTGTGGCACAAACTTTTGCATTAATTGCTCCAGTTCATCCCATTTTGCACCAAGTTTCATGCAATTACGAAACGATCCCAAATGCACCCAAACACTATGAAACACACCAAAACATGAGTTTAGGGTCCAATGGGGTGGATCAGGTGCGTTCGTTGCGAAAAATACAATGTGACTTCGTGGCACGAACTTTTGTATTAATTGAACCAGTTCAGTATGTTTTGAAACAAGTTTCTTGCAGTTACGGAACGATCCCAAATGGACCCAAATACTACAAAACGCACCGAAACATTAGTTTAGGGTCCAATAGGGTTGATTGGGTCCGTTCGCTGCGAAAAATCCTGAAGTGAGTTCGTGGCACGAACTTTTGCATTAATGCACCAGTTCACCCCGTTTTTGCATCGAGTTTCATGCAGTTATGAACTGATCCCAAATGCACACGCACCAAAACATGAGTTTTAGGGATCAAATGGGGCGGATTGGGTGCATTCAGTTGCGAAAAATCCCGATTGTGACTTCGTGGCACGAACGTTTGCATCAATTGCACCAGTTCACCCCATTTTGCACCGAGTTTCATGCAGTTACAAAACGATCCGAAATGCACCCAAACACTATGAAAGGCTCCAAAACATGAGTTTAGGGTCCAATGGGGTGGATCAGGTGTGTTTGTTGGGAAAAATTACAACGTGGACTTCGTGGCACGAACTTTTGCATTAATTGCACTAGTTCAGAATGTTTTGCACCAAGTTTCATGCAGTTACGAAACAATCCCAAATGCACCCAAATACTACAAAACATACTGAAACATTACTTTCGGTCCAATGGGGTGGATAGGGTGTGTCCGTTATGAAAAATCCTGATGTGACTTCGTGGAATAAACTTTTGCATTAATTGCACCAATTCATTCCCGTTTTGCACCGATTGTTCATGCAGTTACGAAATGATCCCAAAATGCAACCAAACACTATGAAAACGCACCAAAACATGAGTTTATGGTCCAATGGGGTGGATTAGGTGTGTTGGTTGCGAAAAATTAAAA